>NC_090650.1:272988886-273292458 GCF_040937935.1 Hyperolius riggenbachi | reverse complement strand
TCTTTGGCTTTACTAAGAAAAATATCAGAACTTGGAGGAGGTCCTGGAGGTGGAGGTGGGGGAGGGGGTGGTGGATGAGTCATTCCTGATACCACAGGTTCTCCTTTTGATAACTGTAATGATATATATATAGAGAGAGAAGGAATTATTACATATTATAATTTTATGAGCCCATGTAAACTACTACAAATATGACGACCCTGGCATATGACATCATTTGTAAGCATGGCAAAGAAATGACATGGTTACAAGACAAGGCCAAATTATTATTATTTTTTTAAAATATGTTACTAAAACTCATGGGAGAATCCCATGATGAGTCTCTCGATGTTGGCAAAACATGTTGGGAGGAAGATTTAGGAAGGAAACAGGCATTTGGACCTGCAGAGCAGAGTGGAAGGCAACAAGCATCTCATAGACTCTCTAAACTTGATTAAAATGCATCTTCTCTATTCATTGCCAGGCATTGCACCTCCTTGGTTGTAGGCAGTACACATCTTTTACATTGAAGAAAAAAGTGACAAGCCTCTTTGCCACATGAACATGGTGAATTAACCTTATGAATACTTTTTTAAAACACTGTGCAAATATGCGCACGTGCAGAGATTAAGATATGGGGGAAGGTGTTACCTTACAAGGTGGGTAGCAAAATCCCCTACCCCATCCACCACAATGCAAGTTTGTCTACAGTTAGGACAAGGAGCTTGTCAGAATCAGAATCTTTATTTTACTTTTGTCACTTTTTTCATTTCCGGAATTGGGCTTGGCACTTTTCCCCAACGTCAGTGCCCAGGAATAAATGGGAATAATATCATGAGGCAGGCCTATGTTGTTATCTGGTAACCCTTGTATAATGGGGTGAAGCCAAACACCTGCTTTTAAAATGTTTTCAGGGGCGTAGCAATAGGGGTTGCAGAGGTTGCGGGCCCCGAAGGACCATCCCTCAATTACAGTATTAGCTCTGTATTGGTCCTGTGCTCATAATAATCACTTCTATAGATACTTTGAATAGTGGCAATCCTTAACAAACTGTTCCCCATCCCCTTCTTGCACCTCTGACACTGTAGTTGCCATTGGCAGGTTTTGGTGCGCTGTATTAATTGTTATGTATGGAGTGCTTGGGGGGCCCCCAATGCAAAACTTGCATCAGGGCCCACAGCTCCTTAGCTACGCCACTGAATGTTTTATCACAATCAATGTCATAATCCAGATCTATTTTCTCAAAATATTGTCTCCCTTTAATTATCTTTTTCTACTGTACTTCTTGCTCAACCGCAGCATGTCCCCTACCATCTACATCCATGGCTTCTCCAGCACAGACTAAGTGCGTGCCTGGGCATATTTGGATTTTCCACTAAAACCTCCCATTGGTCTATTTCTCCATCCATATTTCTCATCAATGCAGATTTGAATAGCCCCTTTTACCTATTTACAGGAATTAGTTAAAATCCAGCATTGCCAGCTATTTGCGGATGATCACTGAAACGTAAAGCTATGTAATTACAAAATATGAATACATTTGTAAATTCTTGATGTGCCATTCTGGGGGTCATATGAGTGGATCATGTACTTTTTCTTTTTTAAAGGAAACCTTAAGAATGATATGGCTGGCTTATTTATTTCATTTTAAGCAATGCTAATTGCCTGGCTGTCCTGCTGATCTTCTGCCTCAGTCAGATATTCTGACTGAAGTCTGACTGGATTAGCCAAATAGTCACACTCAAACACTACTGCAGGAAGAAAGATCAGCAGGACTGCCAGGCAACTGGTATTGTTTAAAATGATATAAATATGGCTGCGTGTATTGCTCTCACTTTAGGCTCCCTTCAAATCTGTGACTGGGATATTTTCAGTAGTGCATTGTACCATCTTAGCCATCAGTAAATGGTATCATCCTCATTCAAAACTTCTTGGGATATTTTTCATATCACACGACATTGCCCCCTTCCGTGGCATTAGTAAATTAGCCATCTGATTGTTGCAGAGGTTGCTACTGGAATATACTTTCAACAGGACAAATCTATCATACAAAAGTGTAGTGATAACACAACACGTGGCTATGTAACAAATGTTCCCCACCCTGCAATGACACATGGTAAGGCGTAAAACACAGTACATATCAGATTGCCTCCTTGGAGGACAGGTGGATTGTCATGCAGACACTGATCCTTTGTTAAGGTGCTCCCTCTGTAAATATAGATGCTTGTTCTATTCAGCATGCTCTTATGGCCACCTGTCGGCACACAGCGCTAATGTGCATTCATGTATAGAGTTTACAAGATAAAACAGCTGATGTTCAGGCACTTTAACTTTTGTCTCTGAAAGGGGAATTTTCTTTCACTGTGTTCCGGCAAACATGCTTTATCTTGAGCATAATTGTTCTGGTCCTGCTTGTGTCTGCATATGCTCCTCTAGCTCCAGCCTTGTAATCTTCTCCTACTTTCTCTGCAAAGCAAGTCAATGGCAGCATGATTGATTGGCTACTGTCAATCACTGTGTTACATTCTATCATTAACAGACATGCAGAAACTCAAAATTATCTGTTGCTTGCCCTTTTAAATTGGTACTATCATCTTGTGTAGAACATCTAGGCTGACGTTGGCCCATCTGTTGTATCTATTTTCTATGGGGGAATAAGCAGTGTTCTCTCTAGCTATATATACTGTATAGTATTTGGAGCCAGCAAGCAGTGTAGCTTTCAATCCAAACTCCTTTGCAGTCTCCTAAACTTCTGGGAAGATGTTACTCCAAGTATGCAATTTAGGTAGGTCACTCTTTACTATCATTACAAGTTATGTATTATTATTATAATTATATAATATATAGTTAGGACTATAAATATTTGACTTTTTCTTTTGGTTCTGTACATTACCACAATTAATTTTAGATGCAGTTAAAGTGCAGACTTTTAGCTTTAATTCAGCAACTAAAGCATTTTTAAAACACAATCCCTTCACATCAGGGGCTCTGCCAGGCCTTTACAGCAGCAGTGGTACTGCAGTGGATGCACTTACCATGCTTGTTTTGTATCCGCTCAAGTGGGAATGGTTCCTACTTGTCCCTGATCAGCTAGAGCAGACAGTGTAATGTCTGCTCCGATGGTCCGGCTGTAGCCATAGGTTATATGGGGGAACACATCCGCCTGCCCAGGAATATCGCAGACTGCAGAAAAGTGCGGTCCGCTTGTCGCAATGGATCCCACGGATCTGTTGCAGAGTAACAAGTGTGAACGCCTCCTATTTATAAAATAGGTGCTGCTCACTGTAGGTGCTGCTCACTGTCCATTTAGCAATGATCGGAGAACAGACAAAAAATGTCCGTTCTCTACTCACGTGGCAACAGAGCCTCACTGTCCTTTGGAGGAGTTCCCATTCTAGTTAGCATGGTCACTGTCAAATGTCCCTAGCACAGTCTAATTTGAGATCTACAGATGTCACTTTGGTTGTCCCTATCAACCTCTTCAAAACTAAACCTGGGGTAGGATCAGCAGATAAGTGAAATAACTGTGCATGAGAGCAGACCTCAGTAGTCACTGCCAGCCATAATTCCGGATACACACCATGCAATTTCCCATCAGATCAATGGGTCGAATTGATAATTTCGACAGGTCCCATCTGACTTCTGATCGTTTGTCTGATGAATTTTCTGATCACTTTGGTACAAAATCAATCAGAAAATCAATCAGAAATCAAATGGCCTGTTGGAAATTATCGATTCGACCCTTCGATCTGATGGGAAATTGCAGGGTGTTTTCCAGGCATAAGACCTTGACAAAAAGAGGAGACCTCAGTACCCTCCAAATATTCTAGAGAAAAAGTGCAGAAAGACTTCAGAAAGCATGACGACAATCTCTGTATTCTGCAGTATCCCTTCAATAATACTGACTAGTTTTGCCTAATGTCTGTATTAAAGTGATTTTCCCCATTTTTGCTTTATGTATTAGGATTGAATGACTATTATTATTATTTAGTATTTATATAGCACCGACATCTTCCGCAGTGCTGTACAGAGTATATTGTCTTGTCACTTAACTGTGCCTCAGAGGAGCTCACAATCTAATCAGCGGCTCACAATCTAATCATAATGGATGATGGATACCCACTGTTCCAGTTTAATACTAATCAGTTACAGTGGGGTCTCATCCACTATTTAGGTTTTCCCAAACATTATGAAGCCCTTTTTTCATTCAAATTGTTTATTCTTTAGTTTAAATGTTTTATTTTCTTTTCAAGCACACACTCCTGGCGTTTCTTTAACATATGCTCTTTGCTTTTAACATGTGCTTTTTATGTGACTCGTGCTGATAGGCATTTAATAGCAACAGTTGTTCAGGGAACTCTAGAGGTGTGTTTTCATATTACTGGTCTGATACTCAATGTAACCAGTGCTAAATAGCCCTTCTTGTTTGGTTGTGACACAGCTGTTGTCAGCCTTCTTCCTCTCTACATTTAGCAGCTCCAGTGCTACACCCAACTGTAATTCAACAACATGACCATCAATTACTTTCTAGCAGGTGCTAGTGAAATAAAAGGAACAGTTGCTCCAGCTGTTAGCATCTAGCAAAGGTCAGCCATGGTAACAGGCTCGAACTGCTAACTATAAAGAAGATTTTCAATGTCTTTATTGTAAAGGCTGCAATGTATAAGACAGTGTAGGACAAGGACAAACTGAAACCTAAAATAACACTTGTGTAGGATGTCTGTCCTACAATAGCACCAGTCTAGAGCTAAACTGGTGTTTCACAATTACCTTTATTTCCGTTCTTACTTGAGCATACACTCACTGGTATCCATAGTCTAGCAGAGTTAAAATCTGATGTTGTATTCTGGGTACCTGGAATGTATACTGCTTTTAGGAGAAGACATTGGGTCACTGGTATCCATAGTCTAGCAGAGTTAAAATCTGATGTTGTATTCTGAGTACCTGGAATGTATACTGCTTTTAGGAGAAGAAGTTGTGTCACTGGTATCCATAGTCTAGCAGAGTTAAAATCTGATGTTGTATTCTGAGTACCTGGAATGTATACTGCTTTTAGGAGAAGAAGTTGGGTCACTCAGTGGCGTAGCTAAGGAGCTGTGGGCCCCGATGCAAGTTTTACAATGGGGCCCCCCAAGCACTCTATACATAACAATTGATACGGCACACCAAAACCTGCCAATGGCAACTACAGTGTCAGAGGTGCAAGAAGGGGATGGGGAAAAGTTTGTTAATGATCACTACCATTCAAAGCATCTATAGAAGTGATTATTATGAGCACAGGACCAATAGAGAGCTAATACTGTAGTTGAGGGAGGGCCCTTCAGGGCCCCTCTGACCCAAGGGCCCCGATGCGGTCGCTACCTCTGCACCCCCTATTGCTACACCCATGGGGTCACTGGTATCCATAGTCTAGCAGAGTTAAAATCTGATGCTGTATTCTGAGTACCTGGAATGTATACTGCTTTTAGGAGAAGACATTGGGTCACTGGTATCCATAGTCTAGCAGAGTTAAAGGGAATCTGAAGTGAAAATAAACTTATGATATGATTTGTATGTGTAGTACAGCTAAGAAATACAACACAAGCAGCAGAGATATGAGTCTAATATTGTTTCCAGTACAGGAAGCTTTAAACCTCAGTTGTTATCAATGCAAAAGAGCCACTGATTTCTCCACAACTTTCAAAGTCGCAGAGAGCTCTGTCTTCTAAAGCTAATTATCTCAAGTGTCTTTCAATGTATTTTTTTTCTGCAGAGGAAAGTTCAAAAGTTCACTAGCCTGCTCGGTGAAATCAGTGTAAAGTGTAAGCTGCAAATATTAGAGAATGATGCAATGTTATAAAAAAAAAAACTATATAACTGAAAATAAAAATATGACATTATTTTCTTTGCTACTAATGTTCTAGTAATTATCCGTACTACACAACCAGTTCATTATATCATCATTTTTTTTCACTTCAGTGTCACTTTAAAATCTGATGTTGTATTCTCTGGGGACCTGGAGGGTATACTGTTTTAGTAGAAGAAAGGTAAGTTTCTATAAAGCTGATAATTATCTCTGTTTACTTCAACAACTGGCTCATCCCAATGCCTCCTTACTACTGAATGTAGGCCACCACCATTTAGTTGTCTATGTTCATGAAAACAAACTTCCCCAAATCAGTTCTGGAAAGTCATTGAGGGCCATGAAAGCAGCTCTCAGTTCAGATACATTTCGAGATAAAGTGCGCTATGGGAAAGGACCAGATGCCTTGTCCCTCCCAACCACAAAGACTAATGTCAAAGGTGATTATAATTGGAGGGCTTGGGTCCATTGGAAGCTGAATTCCTTTTTTTCCCTCCAAGAAAATGTTAATTTAGGTCATTATCAACAGGTATATTTAATAGTAATTATAGACATTATAAAGATTTTTTTCCCAGATTATAAGACCTTAGCTTTCACAATGGATATCAAAGTTAACATAGTTATAGATAAATCTTCTGGTCCATTTAAGGCCCCAGAGTGTATACCACACTGACTGTACCTAGCTGCTTAACTTGTATCACAAAGTTATTTTGTGTATTTCAGGAAACAAGTTACTGTGCTTTACTCTGTAAATCAAGACTAAAAATAGCACAGTTTTCACATAATACACACAAAGCTGTATTAAGAAAGTGTAAAGTCATATGACCATTACTAAGCACACAAGTGAAATTCAAGGTTTGCTAGTGCCAAGGTTGTTTTATATCAATAAAGAAGATGCCCTGTACAATTATCAGTTTTGCTGCAGCTGTTCAAGAAATTATTTTTGGCACTTTAATTCTGTCTGTGGGTGTTTATAAGTGGGCATGAAGTCAAAGAAAGACCTTTGTTTATCTGTGTTTTGGTGGATACGTGGCTAGCACTGCTTTGAAGAACTGGAGTCCCAGGTTCTTATCCTGGCCGGAATACTATCTGTACAGAGAAAGCATGTGATTGTCTCTCATCATCAGATAAAAATACAGGTACTAAATGTACAGGCAGTTTAGCTTCCACACAAAACTGACCCCAGATTGTGGCAGGGACATTAGACTGTGAACTCCTCCTAAGGGCTCTATGAGATGTGATGATGATCGCATTGTTCAATCACATCCAAAACGCAACAGGACTACAATTGTCCTGGGGATAAAATCGCAACACAATAGGATCGCACTAATGGAAATGGTTGTTGCTGTTTCCATTAGTTTTACTGTACCATGTGTTTTGTGATCCGTTAGTGGTCGGAATCAAAACGCAAAATGCAGGAAAAGTGGAATAGGGCCCTAAAAGGCAAATAGTGATAAGAATTGCTATCACTACTCAGTAAAAGCACTGTGGATGTGGAATATAAATGCATAATAATATTAATAATAATGTCATACTGCAGCTCAAATAGAAGGTGCAGGTTTAAAAGCTTCTCACCGCTTCATATTTCTGTTTTAAGACGTTCTGAAGAAAAAAGTGTCTGTCTGTTACAAAAGCAGAGAAGCATCCATTGCAGCTGGCCCTTGTGTATTATGCCAAAGAGCTGGTCAATTATGGGTAAAGGTGGTCACTCACAAGATATTGGTTGCCAGTGTTAGGGAACCCCTGATAATAATGGAGGAAGTAGGAATTCTTCTACTTTGTATGGTCATTGAAGATGGTCAGATGCTTAAAAAGGGTCTCTCAATATTCCAGGCAGACTGCCCCACTGATTGGAAGGTAGTTTGTGGGTGAGGGATGGCTAAAAACACTTGGTGTGATAACTTATGGAAGGGGAAACTGAGTGAGAGGTCCCTGGAGACCCCTTGTTCCATTTCTTGCTCCTGTGCCTTGTCTGAGGAAGAGCTTTACAAACACATTCAGCAGTGTGACTTCCAGTATACACAAGTGAGAGGGTTGGTTCTCTCTGACAGCTGTAATGACATAACCTTCCCAGAAGGCACTTGTGAAGGTTTTTCTATTTATTTGCCTAGGCTGGATAAAAAACTGACATTTCCCCACCAGCACCTTTTCATGCAAAGCTATTAAGTGTACGATTACCCAGTAAAAATGCTTTAAGCACAGAAGATTGCACGGGCCAAGAATCATCATATGCCTGCAAATATCTTAAAGCTGGCTTTACACTACAAAACATTTGCTGGATCTGGCATATGATCAATATTTCTGATTGGAAATGGACCAGGACTAGTGATCATTGTACTGCCTTGCAACACTCAATTACAATCAGATTCTGACAAAAATCTGCTTGAAATTTGATTAAAATGTTACCATTGCTATCTTTAAATAGATTGATGAAGTATAAAGATATACAGCCTCTTATGCTAGTCCTGCAAATGCCCAATCAATCAAAATAATGGCCTTTCCTAATCAAGTTTTGATTAACATTTTACACAACAAATCAATCAATTGGACCCCAGTTTTTAATTAACTCCCATACAATTCAATAGGTTTGGGAAGCTAACGTCTAAACGATTCAAATCTTTGCCAAGTGTACAGTTAACTTTGGTCTGTAGCTATTTTATGTTTTCAGTAAGACATTACAAATGTACTGCTCAGTGCTGAATCAGTCACTAATGAAAGATGCAAATGATAAACAAATTCCTTTATGGAAGAACATAACATCATTAAAAATGCCTTTGTATAAACATGAAACAAATATATTAACCACTTCACCACTGAGGGGTTTTACCCCCTGACCACCAGAGCAATTTTCACCTTTCAGCGCTCCTTCCATTCATTCGTCTATAACTTTATTATTACTTATCGCAATGAAATGAACTATATCTTGTTTTTTTCGCCACCAATTAGGCTTTCTTTAGGTGGGACATTATGCCAAGAATTATTTTTTTCTAAATGTGTTTTAATGGGAAAATAGGAAAAATGTGGGGAAAAAAATAATTATTTTTCAGTTTTCGGCCATTATAGTTTTTAAATAATGCATGCTACTGTAATTAAAACCCATGAAACGTATTTGCCCTTTTGTCCCGGTTATAAAACCATTTAAATTATGTCCCTATCACAATGTTTGGCGCCAATATTTTATTTGGAAATAAAGGTGCATTTTTTTCAGTTTTGCGTCCATCCCTAATTACAAGCCCATAGTTTATAAAGTAACAGTGTTATACCCTCTTGACATAAATATTTAAAAAGTTCAGTCCCTAAGGTAACTATTTATGTATTTTTTTTAATTGTAAATTTTTTAATTTTTTTTTAATTACAAAAAAAAAAAATGGGGAGTGTGGGAGGTAATGAGTTAATTTTATGTGTAAAAGTCATTTATTTGTATGTGAAAAATGTGTAGGGTGTAGTTTACTATTTGGCCACAAGATGGCCACAGTAACTTTTTGTTTTAATGCGACCTCCAAGCTTCCTTCCGGAAGCTTGGAGGAAGAATAAGGAGGCTGGACACGTGAGTTTTTTCTCACAATGATCGCGCTGCCCATAGGAGAGCAGCTGATCATTGCGGGGCTTAGATCAACGAACGGGAATGGATTTTCCCGTTCATTGATCTCTGGGCGAGCGGGCGGCGGCGTGTTTACTAGCGGCGGGCGGCGTGTTTACGAGCGGGAGCGCGGGCAGCGTCGGGAACGCGGAAAGTACGTGTTTCTCCGTCCCTGGTTTTTAAAGGATGGAAAAAGGGGCGGAGAAATACGTACGCGCGGGGGTAAAGTGGTTAATAATACTGTCTGTGATACAATACATGAAAAACAAAGATGTCTTATGTACTGCAAATTAAGGATTAGTAAAGGACTTACTGCATGACCCCATGAGATTCCAGTAGTATGATATTCCTTAATGTATGCTTGCAGCAGACTCCAAATACTAAGGTAAGATTTTACCCAGTCAACGTGTCGTGTATCCCTTCAAAAAAATAAATAAAACGTCATTAGCTAGGATGACATTTACAGATTACATGTTAGAGGCATATTATTATTTTTCATAATATATTTTTAATATAGCGCTGACATTTTCTGCATCGCTTTACAGAATATATAGTCTTATCATTGTCCCTCAGAGGAGCTAACAGTCTAATCCCTACCACAGTCATGTGTTCATCATAGTCTAGGGACAATTTATGGGCAAGCCAATTAACTTATCTGTATGATTTTAGGATGTGGGAGGAAATCAGAGTGCCTGGAGGAAACCCATGCAAACACGGGGAGAACAAACAAACTCTGTGCATATAGTGCCCTGGCTGGGATTCGAATTGGGGACCCAGCATTGCTTCAAGTGGTGAAATAGAAACAGGCAGATTGAAACATGCAGGGGCATTGCTGGCATCCTAATAGATCTAGAAAACTCACGGACAAGACAGAAAAAGTCTGCAGTGGTGGTCATTGAAATTGTTTTCATCTAATACAGTTAGAAGGGCAAACAGCTTTAACCACTTTGCACCTAGATCCGTTTTCCCCTTAGGGACTAGAACAGTTTTGATATTTTAGCTATGTACCTCTTTATTCAGTAATAACTTTATCACTGCTTATGACACCTTAATGATGTATACACTGTTTTTTTTCAAGACAAACTAGACTTTTTTTAGGGGGAGTTTTCATATATTATTGTTTTACAATAAAAGGGAGACAGGGGAGTGCGCTTGGCCGCATTGCATCTGCGCCAACTGGCCGAAGATACGGGAGAATCCAGGAGGCTTTGGACACCGCTGAGGGAGCGATCTGTGCAGAGAGAGCTGGAGAAAGCCCCAGGTATGTAAAAAACTTTAACTACTCGTAGTCTCAGGTACACTTTAATACCTGCTTGTTGCCTAACTGGAGATGGATGCTGCCTACCTAAAGGAGGTGTGTGTGGGGGAGAGGGGGGGGGGTCACTTTAAATTTAAAGGGGATCACTGTCTGCCTAAAGAGGGATGATGCCTATATAAATCCTATATAGATCCTTCCATCTGCTTAGTGCATTTTTGGCTGCAATGTAATGCAGTCGCATGGTAGCATTTGTGACCCCACATGTGCCATTGTTTGACACGCAGTGGGTTTACCTGATGGCAAAAGAAGCAACATGTTGTGTTTGAGCATGTGAACAGCCATGCTGAGTGGTGGCTCTCCCCCACCCGAGCTAAGTGTTAGCAAGCGATTGGCAAGAGGGAGCAGCTGACCTGTTGTCAATTCACCACCTTCAGCTTTCTGTATGTCAAGCAGTGCCTAAAAAAAATATGAAAGTCACCAAGGATGCCCTTACCTGAAAAAGTTTGAGAACATAGTTACATAGTTACATAGTTATTTTGGTTGAAAAAAGACATACGTCCATCGAGTTCAACCAGTATAAAGTACAACACCAGCCTGCTCCCTCACATATCCCTGTTGATCCAGAGGAAGGCGAAAAAACCCTTACAAGGCATGGTCCAATTAGCCCCTAAAGGGAAAAATTCCTTCCCGACTCCAGATGGCAATCAGATAAAATCCCTGGATCAACATCATTAGGCATTACCTAGTAATTGTAGCCATGGATGTCTTTCAACGCAAGGAAAGCATCTAAGCCCCCTTTAAATGCAGGTATAGAGTTTGCCATAACGACTTCCTGTGGCAATGCATTCCACATCTTAATCACTCTTACTGTAAAGAACCCTTTCCTAAATAAATGGTTAAAACGTTTTTCCTCCATGCGCAGATCATGTCCTCTAGTCCTTTGAGAAGGCCTAGGGACAAAAAGCTCATCCGCCAAGGTATTATATTGCCCTCTGATGTATTTATACATGTTAATTAGATCCCCTCTAAGGCGTCTTTTCTCTAGACTAAATAAACCCAGTTTATCTAACCTTTCTCGATAAGTGAGACCTTCCATCCCACGCATCAATTTTGTTGCTCGTCTCTGCACCTGCTCTAAAACTGCAATATCTTTTTTGTAATGTGGTGCCCAGAACTGAATTCCATATTCCAGATGTGGCCTTACTAGAGAGTTAAAGAGGGGCAATATTATGCTAGCATCTCGAGTTTTTATTTCCCTTTTAATGCATCCCAAAATTTTGTTAGCTTTAGCTGCAGCTGCTTGGCATTGAGTACGATTATTTAACTTGTTGTCAATGAGTACTCCTAAGTCCTTCTCCAAGTTTGATGTCCCCAACTGTATCCCATTTATTTTGTATGGTGCTAGACCATTAGTACGTCCAAAATGCATGACCTTACATTTGTCAACATTGAATTTCATCTGCCATGTATGTGCCCATATAGCCATCCTATCCAGATCCTGTTGCAATATGACACTATCTTCCTGAGAGTTGATGATTCTGCACAATTTTGTATCATCTGCAAAAATAGCAACATTGCTCACTACTGCATCTACTAGGTCATTAATAAATAAATTGAAGAGCACTGGACCCAGAACAGACCCCTGTGGGACCCCACTGCTAACAGTCTCCCATTTTGAGTACGATCCATTGACCACAACTCTTTGTTTTCTGTCCGTTAGCCAGTTCCCTATCCATGAACACAGACTCTTCCCCAGTCCTTGCATCCTCAACTTTTGCACCAGACTTTTGTGGGGAACAGTGTCGAAGGCCTTTGCAAAGTCCAAGTATATCACATCTACAGCATTCCCAATATCCATATTAGCATTCACTACCTCATAAAAGCTGAGCATGTTAGTCAAACAGGACCTGTCTTTAGTAAACCCATGTTGATGCTGAGAAATAAGATTATTTTCTACTATGAAGTCATGTATAGTATCTCTTAGTAACCCCTCAAATAGTTTGCATACAACTGATGTTAAACTTACAGGTCTATAATTTCCTGGATCAGATTTTTTGCCCTTCTTAAATAATGGGAAAACGTGGGCTATACGCCAATCCACTGGGACTCTGCCAGTTGCAAGAGAGTCACAAAAGATAAGATAAAGGGGTTTATCTATAACTGAACTTAATTCCCTTAGGACCCGAGGATGCATGCCATCCGGGCCAGGTGCCTTGTCTATATTTAATTTATTTAGTCTTGCCTTCACTTCTTCCTGCGTTAAGTATTTAATATTACAGTTAGAAGATTGAGACTCTTCTGCCTCTGTAGTTTGCAACAGTGCTGTTTCTTTTGTGAAGACAGAAGCAAAGAAAGCATTTAATAACTCTGCCTTACCTTGGTCATCCACCATTGAGTTCCCATCCTCATCCTTTAGGAATCCTATACAGTCAACCTTTCTTTTTTTAGAGTTAATGTACTTGTAAAACTTTTTTGGGTTAGATTTGATATCCTTAGCGATTTGTTTTTCAGCTTCAATCTTTGCCTGCCTAATTTCTTTTTTACAATTTTTATTGCACTCCTTATAATTGCTTAGTGCAGCCTCGGTCCCCTCCTGTTTTAAGACCTTATAGGCATTCTTTTTCCTCTTCATTTTATCTTTAACCTTTCTATTCATCCATAGAGGCCTTTTTTTATTCCTAGACATTTTGTTTCCATATGGGATATACATACTACAGTATTGATTGAGTATAAGTTTAAAAGCTTGCCATTTCCCTTCAGTGTCTTCCCCTTGTAGTACATTATCCCAGTTCACCAAACTTAGTGCCTGCCTAATTTGAGTGAACTTTGCTTTTCTAAAATTCATAGTTTTAGTGGTCCCGCTGCCCCGTGGCCTATCAGTCACCAGATCAAACGTTATCATGTTGTGATCACTATTTCCCAAATGTTCTTGAACCTGCACATTTGATACATTATCTGGTCTATTAGAAATGATCAGATCCAGTAACACATTCCCCCTAGTTGGTTCAGTTACCATTTGAGTCAAGTAATTGTCCTGTAGTGCTGCCAGAAATCTGCTGCTTTTACCAGAATGGGTAGCCTCAATACTCCAGTCAATGTCTGGAAAGTTGAAGTCGCCCATAATTATGACCTCATTTTTACCTGCAGCTTTTTCAATCTGCTGTAGTAATCGCAGTTCTGCAGCTTCATTAATAAGAGGTGGCCTGTAGCATACCCCAATAAGCAATTGGCAACTTTTATTTCCACTATGAATATTTACCCAAACGGACTCCACATCTTCGCAATCTTCCTCCATCTCATCATTGAGGACAGCTGTAAGAGAATTCTTAACAAAGAGACAAACCCCTCCACCTTTTTTCCCTGTTCTATCCCTCCTAAACACATTGTATCCTTTTAAATTAGCTATCCAGTCATGGCTTTCATCCATCCATGTCTCGGTTATTCCCACAATGTCATAGCCTTTGTCATTCAGAATGAACTCTAGTTCGTCTATTTTATTTGCAAGGCTCCGAGCATTGGTTACCATGCACTTTATATTTTTACCACCACATTTACCAATTTTGTTTACATGAAATTGGCTACTTGAATTTTTACCAACCTCCTTAATCTTTACACTGTCCCCACCCCCCTCTCCACCCTCCATAATGATAGGTTCCCACTGTCTTTTTACCTCATCTTGTCTACGTATTGAGACTTTATTCTCCCGCCTCCCCCCAGATCCTAGTTTAAAATCTCCTCCAACCGTTTAGCCATCTTCTCCCCCAATGCAGCTGCACCCTCCCCATTAAGGTGCAGCCCATCCCTGCTGTAGAACCTGTAGCCGACTGCAAAGACTGCCCAGTTCTCCAGGAACCCAAACCCTTCCTTCCTACACCAATTTCTCAGCCACTTATTTAACTCCCTAAGCTCCCTCTGTCTCTCAGATGTAGCACGTGGCACTGGCAGTATTTCAGAAAACACCACCTCAATAAGTTACTGGCCTAATTCAATGTAACTTATTGATTTCTCCCCAAAGGTTCATTCATACTACGTGCAGTGTAGTGTATTAAGACAGCTGTTCAGTGTAATTTTTTTAAATGTATTAAATGTTAGATTTGAATTAAAGTGGAACTGTAAATAGATTAAAACAAACTGTTTCACTTACATGGGGCTTCTGCAAGCCCCCAGCAGCCATCCTGTCCCAGGGCCGGATTACCAACCAGGCAAAAAAAGCAGTCGCTTGGGGCCCCATTCAGAGTCAAAGGGGCCCCATCAGCACATAAACCAGCCTTCGCCATCCTGTCAGCGGTGGATGGATGGTGTAATGGTTAAAGGGACTCTGAGCAGTGTAGTAACTATGGAAAGATGCATATCATTTTAAAGCTCTCTTTCTCCTCTTTCCAATTATATATAAACCGCCGCCCTATGCCTTTTAGTTTTCGCTATTTCCGCGATCGAAATCGCGACCACGGCAATTTCAAACGCGAAAATAGCGAAAACTAAAAGGCATAGGGTGGCAGTTTATCATTAGAAAGAGGAGAAAGAGAGCTTCAAAATGATATGCATCTTTCCATAGTTACATTGTATTACACAGGACGACTTTTCTCCAAAGTCGGCAGCTCGATTTAGCACAATGCAATGAAATATAAGGAACCCAGGGGGATATAATTACAAACATCATGCTGGTAGGTGTGAGGATGTAATTAATTAGTTGTGGGTATGCTTAAAGGCATACCCACAGGCACTGCTCAGAGTCCCTTGAAGGGCTCTGCCACTGACACAGGAGACCAGGGTTCGAATCTCGGCTCTGCCTGTTCAGTAAGCCAGCACCTATTCAGTAGGAGACCTTAGGCAAGTCTCTCTAACACTGCTACTGCCTATAGGGCGCGTCCTAGTGGCTGCAGCTCTGGCGCTTTGAGTCCCCCAGGAGAAAAGCGCGATATAAATGTTATTTGTCTTGTCTTGTCAAATGATGCCGTGCGCTGCTGATTGTCTTCAGAGCCAGGCTCTCCTCCTAGGTCCCCCTCCTGCTACTGTGTGCTCTGCCGCTGCCCACCCCTCCCTCCCTTCCCACAGAGAACCACAGCTGCAGCAAGAATGATAGCAGCAGATGGCAAACGTTCACTCACCTATCCATAATCCAAGCGATAGAGATCCCGTCATCTGAAACCCATCTGTCTCTTCTACAGTGCAGCCGCTCGCTCTGAACTTCCTGATTCTCAGATCAGACAGGAAGTAGGAAGCAGTAATAGTAGTAGTAACAGAGCGGCAGCACTCTAGAGGAGACAGATGGGCTCCGGATGACGGGACCTCTATTGCTTGGATCGCAATAGGTGAATGTGAGTCATCTGGTGCTGTAATTCTCCCCCGCTGCGGCTGCCTTCTCTGCTGGACTATCGTATTCACTGGGATGGAGGCTGCATGGTGGCTGTCTAGTTTGGGAGGAAATCGGTTGTTCAGTGATGGGGGTGGTTATGTAATTCTGTCTGGGGAACGGCTTCCGGTTTGGCGGTGTCCAGAGCTTTCTGCTATTGCCAGGCTGGAGATGCAGGGGGAAAGTGCTGCTGCTGTGATATCTGGTGCCCTCTTCACAGGGGTGCCCCAGCCCCAGAGTGCAAATGTCCCAGCCATTCATCTCTCACTCTGCATTTTGCCGCTGCTATTCTCTGCATTGTGCACCCACAGAGGAAAGCGGGCAACCAGTAGCAACCAGTAGCTCGGCTGCCCCAGTGTGTGCGGCATGTTGCTGTGCAGCTGCATCTTCTGATTCTATTACGACATGATGGGGGGCCCAAATCAGTTACTTTGCTTAGGGCCCCATTTAGCCTTAATCTGGCTCTGTCCTGTCCCACGCCAGTCCTCCATGAGCCTCTGTTCTCCAGCCGCCAGCTACTTTCGGTTTTGTTACCGGGCCACTGCGCCTGCGCAGCTCTGGCCACGCGTATCCTTTCTTCACTTTCCAGTCTGCAATAGCGCAATTGTAGACGGGAACGTGTAGATAGTATCCGCTTGGCAGGGCTGCGCTGGCCTCGACTTACAAGTCAAGGAATGGAGCGGCGGCGGGAGAACGGAGGCTCGTGGAGGACTGGCGCAGGATAGGACAGCTGCTGGGAGCTTGCAGAAGTCTCAGGTAAGTGAAATCTAATCTATTTAAGTTCCATTTGAATTATCAAACCTAATGAAAATCTATTAAATGAAAGCACCACCCAAATGATTGATATTAGATTGAAGTATCAATTGAATATTGACTGAATATGTTGAATCGTGTCGAGTGCGGTGCAAGCTTGACAATGGTGAGGGAAGGGGAAAGGGAGATTAATAATGCCATCAATGGAAGGGTTTTACTATTAAAAAAGTGGGCATGGCAGGACTCTTGTCCTATAGTAAATGCTACATTCATGCACCTGATTGTTGGCTACAGCTTTCTACAGAAAGGATACAATAACTGGCTTAATTTACTAAGGTTTAGCTAAACTTAATGGGTGGAAAATATTCCTTAGGGGCACCTGTGCTAAAGTGAAATGACATTCTAGAACCAGGGGTATCAATCAGGCTAACATCTTCTCTCTCCCCACTTCTTGTCACATGACTTCAGAATGCCAGTAACTGTTTGTTCTGCTGCATTAACAACAACTGGGACTGAGAACCTTGTAAAATGATATGTTAAATACTTAAATAAAGGTGGCGACTATGTGGAGAAATAATCAGAAGATACAGTGTCCAAAATTAAATAAATAAAAATGTTTCCTTAATTCATTCATTGAAAAGGGCTGATACTTTCTGGACAAGCTTTGTACACAATAATAATAATAATAATAAATACTGGGGCTTGGTTGTTTGACACAAGTTCACTTCAAATCTAATAAGTCACTTCTTTTTATGTAATTATTCCATTTCCTTATCACAGCGAGCTATAAAACTGTAAAATGTAAGCTGGTGAAAGAAATAGGCAAAACAGTACTTTGTGGAATATTCTTGTCTGCTGCCATATAAGGTAGCAAAAGATGATAAATGCAATGGAGGGATTTATCAAGTGACTTACAGCCAGAGTCTAGCACTATTCCTGCAAATGCAGATGCTACATATGCAGCAACTAATCTGTGATTTTTCTTTTGATCATAAGTTTGTGTTTCCTGTATTTGCTATTAGTGTATAATTTCTGCAAATGTCATCAAATCAGCAATGTGACAGAAATGGGAACAAAAATAAGAACTGGGCTTCTTTTCTCTTTGCCTTGTGCAGGAGTATTGGGGAGGCTGCTTCTGATGCAAAACTAAACCTGACCTCAATCTGTAGAAATCCCCCTTCCCCTCCAGTACACAGCTGGCATCCTCAGATGTTGGCTGTGACCCTCCACCTCCGAAGCCACAGGTATCAACCTCAAGGCCTGTGGGCTGAATGCGGCCAGCCTCGACATTTTATATAACCCGCAAGAGCTTCAAATATGCACGATTCTAAGTAAAAAATGTAAACCCCAACCTGTGTTCTACACATGCTCTCCAAACACAAGGACCAGAAACCATTCTCATATAACCCATCGCTAAACGGGTAATGTAATACCATAGAACATCACTTGCAATCAGTAATTTATTAAAATAACACGGAGGCTGCAAATACAATAAACACCCACCACCTGAAACATATTGGGGGTCTTGAGTAATATGGGCCGTTTAACCATTTCAGCCTACAGTGTTGTTAACTTTATGCATCTGAACAACTTTCACCTCTCATTCTTTCACCAATAACTTTACCACTACTTATCACACTGAAATGATCTATATCTTGTTTTTTTCACCACCATTTAGGCTTTCTTTGGGTGGTACATTTTGCTAAGAATTATTTTATACTAAATCCATTTTAACAGGAAGATTAAGAATTGGAAAAAAATTATTATTTCTCAGTTTTTGGCCATTATAGTTTGAAATTAATACATGCGACCATAATTAAAACCCATGTATTTTATTTGCCGCTTATTATACCATTTAAATTATGTCCCTATCACAATGTATAGCGCCGATATTTTATTTTGAAATAAAGGTGCATTTTTTCAATTTGCATCCATCACTATTTACAAGCCTATAATTTAAAAATGGACATGTATATTTAAAAAGCTCAGACCCTTAAGTAACTATTTATGTTTTTTTGTTTTTTTTATTGTAATTTTTTTTGCGGGGGAGGGAGGGGGGGTAATTTTTGGTGTGAGGGTTAACAGCTAATTTTAAATGTAAAATAATGTATTTATTTAATAAAAAATGGATGTGGGTGTAGTTTTACTATTTGGTCACAAGATGGCCACAGTCAAAAAGTCCTGGAAGCGATCGATCTCGCTTCCAGGAACTAGACAGAAGAAGAAGGGAAACTTTTTTTTCTGCAGAAAGACTGCAGCCTCTGATAAGAGGCCGTCGGTTTTTCTGCGGGGGATTTAGATCGATGAATCATTGATCTGTGGGCTAACGGCAGGCGGCGGAGCAGCACAGCCTATCTGGATGAACATATTCGTCCAGATAGGCTCAAGTGGTTAAAGAACATCCACTAAATTGCAGTATATAGTAGGTAAATATTCCATCAACCCAATTGATTTACCATGATCTGCAGCTGTAGTAATTAGACCAAGAAGGTCCTAATCAGTCACACAACAGTATCCCCAAAGAACAGGTAAATATCCCACAGTTAATGAACATTCATCATGTAATAACTAAAAATCCAACATGTTTCGCCCATAAGGGCTTTATCAGGGCATTACAATAAACATTTAAAGGGAACCAGAGAGGAACAGCATGAAAAAATAGAACAAGATTTTATACATACCTGGGGCTTCTTCCAGCCCCATAAGCCTGGATCCCTCCCGCCGCCATCCTCCGCTTCCTGGATCGGCGGTACCGGGTCCCGTCACTTCCGGCAGACGCGGACAATTGTCCACATCACAGGGGCTCCCTCCATACTCGTACGCATGAGGCTGCGCAGTAGGCAGCCTCATGCGTATGTGTAAGGAGGGAGCCCCGTGTGATGCGGACATTTGGCCGCGTCTGCCGGCTGACTGGCCGACTTGCGGCAATGACGGGACCCGGTACTGGCGGATCCAGGCAGCAGAGGACGGCGGCGTGGGAGCGATCCGTGCGTATGAGGCTGGAGGAAGCCCCAGGTATGTATAGAAGCTCCCCCCCCCCAACCTCTCTGGTTCCCTTTAACAAGTACAATGCTACCGCAAGGCAGCAGTGCAGTGTATAAGAACATATAGCCAGAGACTCTGACTTGGGCTGTACGCTGTTGCAAACTGCACTTATGTAGCACAGCACCATATAACAGATGGGAGAAGCGTGTTGGGTTTAATAGTGAGTCTCACTGGCAAGAATTCTGCAAACCATAGGATTTTCAAGCTCTCATTGGTTTACAAGAGTTTATTAAAACTGTTCAGTGACCCCATGATGCCTGATATTTCAGGTCTCACTCAGTCAGAGAATCTGTGCGGTCCTATACCTAGAAGTTAGATTGTGTTTTGTGAGCATCAGCAGCCTACTTTGTCACCATTATAAAGCCTAATGCTACATGCACACACAAAATAACCATTACATTCGAAGCTAGTTTGATATTTTTAGGCATTAGCAATTTGCACCAAATCTCTGATGGGTGATTATAAGCAGGGAGAAGTGTAGACTGGCTGTGTTGGGTTTTCAACGGTCAACAACTATCATATTTCCATTAAACAAGATGGCAAGAGGATTCCTGCTTCTCTCCCACTCTCCTCTCTATAGCAAGCTCCTTGGCTAAAGTAAGCTGAGCTCACTGTGCAGTACTCACCTCACAGAAAGGACATGTACTGCTTGTTGTCCATTGTCCCTCTAGTTATCTTTAGATTTTATTCATCTTAAAACTAAATTATTATACGATATATATCTAAAATATCCTTGTAGAGCACAATAATTTCTCATATATCCAGAATAATGTTCAAAAGAGTAGCACTGTCAGCGTGGGTTTCCTTCAGGTCCTCCGGTTTCCTCCCACATCCCAAAAACATACAGATAAGTTAATTGGCTACCCCTAAAAAATTAACTCTAGACTACGATACATACACTACATACATGATACATACATAGACATATGACTATGGTAGGGATTAGATTGTGAGCCACTCTGGGGGACAGTTAAGTGACAAGACTTTATACTGTGAATAGCGCTGCAGAGATGTCAGCACTATATAAATAGCAAATAATAATTATAATAATAAAAGAGTAAAGAGAAGCAGACCACCAAAATATGACCATTCAGACAAATATCAGTTCATTTAATTCTGCCCAGCAGTTTGTTTTGTAGTTTATCTTTGTTATGGCTATTTTTATTGAATTCCTACTTGCACATTCTACAGAGATGTAAAATTTGAAGAAGCCATGAACAATCCCCTTTCAGTAATGTGGACTCCCGACAGCTCCATACAATGTAAGGATTCTGAAACCAGTATTTGGAATACACATTCTCACACCCTTCCCCCTCCCAGTGTTCCTACTACATAGTGTCCTCTTCAGCCACATTGTTAATATTTAAGCGGATTTATTATTATCTGCTTAAATGATGTTAACATTTCCTACAACACTGTCAGTATTTATCTGTCCAGAATGAATATTTATTAAATGGTGAGAAAACATTTCATAGTTCTGAATGGAAAGACAATAAGTAATGGCTACTTCATTTATCCTGTTACGTCATACGGAGCCCCACAGACTGATATGATAACAAACCATATCTGGCACTGGCATTTTAACCTACAGCAGAGTGGAAGCAAATTAGCTTTTGAGTAAAAAGCATTCATTCACCCATATATCAACCCATGCTCAAAGCTGTGAGTGTGAAGCTTTATATAGTAAATGGTCTGTGGTGTAATCCTATCCAATCCTGCCATGGAAAATACCGCTGGAGAGGGAAACTTTGAATCAGCCCACTGCTGAGATCTGCAATCATATCTAATAACATATCTGCTAATAATAACTAAGAAAACTTGTTGGAGGCGCCCAGAATATAATTATCTTAACGCATAAGGTATAGAAGTAATTCAGTCTTACCTCTATAAACGGACAAACCATACAAGTAAAAGTTTTTAATGATGCACAAAAAAGACAATGCGTTGCAAGGGTACTAGCCCGCTTCCTCAGGTCAATAAGAAAGTGCCTAAATCTGTAGCAGTCACAGCTGTGGGCACCTCTTTATGAGCTTTATAAGCTCTGTCAGTGGTTGCAGGAGTGCAACCCACCCTTGTGAGTATATCTTACTCATACCAATTTTACCTAACGATACTGCACCATCGGGCTCCTGGTCTCTCTCATTGCAGAGCTTTGGCTTGTCTCAACCTCCAGGGATCATCCTTTTTTCCCTGCTAATAATAAAGTTCTGATGATAATGGTATGAAAAATAAAACTTACTGTCATCATTGCCATTATTATTCCTAAAAGACAAAGATCATTGCAACTGGAAATGATGACAGATTCATTACATTTTATCCCTTTGTCCTTCCAGTTGTGAAAGATGCCTTCTGAATGCAGATCAGGTCGACTGGGTGCTGCGACTGGCAGGCGTCTCATAGATGCCTTCAATTTCTGCAATAAGGTGCCCAGTCGGCCATTTGGGTGGATGATACGAACAGTAGCCAATTGGATACTACATACAGTTTAAAGAGGAAATGTAACCAAGGATTGAACTTCATCCCATTCAGAAGCGGATACCCCCTTTTCTCAGAAAGATCATCACGGGGGTCTGTATGGCTGATATTGTGGTGAAACCCCTCCCACAGTGTGATGTCAGCAACTAGGTAGTGATATCACAATGTGGGAGCCTTGTTGCATTTGTGGGAAATAACAGCTGTTTCCAACTGCCAAAAAAGCAGCATCTCTTTCCACAGAGATCACCTGCCAGCAGTAAAGATGTCGCCATGTGATTAACTTCCAAATATAAATCAGGGAGAAGAAAAAGTTTACAATCTCTAACTAAATCATTTATAAATAATTACTGTTACATTATTTTCACTGCAGTTCCTCTTTAATGGTTGGAGACGATAGTAGAAAATCGGCTACAACTATCGGTAGTTTGGGCGCCCAAATTCATGTAGTGTTAGGCACTTTTAGGGGATTAAGGTTAGGCATTAGGTGGTGGTGTGTGTGTGGATGTTTAAGGTTAGGCATCTCCAGTGGGTTTAGGGTTAGGCACCTTTACCAGAGGGACAAGGTTAGAATAGGTGCCAGAAAAGCCAATATTTTACTAATTGCGTCTTATACCAGCGCCCAACTGATAAGGTGCTGCAGTAACACGTACTCCTCTGCAAGGAGGCGAGGTTTTTCTGCTCTCCCTCATATAGACAAATAGTATAAACTATGTTTAGGTTGTTTTCAATGTGCTTTTAAAGCTGTGATCCGCAAACTTGGCTCTCCAGCAGTTAGGGAACTAACAACAATGCATTGCAGGAGTCTGACAGCCACAGTCATGATTCATAAAGGCATAAAGGACTTGTAGTTCCTTAACAGCTGGAGAGCCAAGTTTGCAGATCACTGTTGTAAATTGTTTTAATCTAAATATAACAGTTTATGCAATACTCTAACATTTAACAACAAAAATATGTAATAAAAAAAACAGTATTGTATATAATGAACATGAAGACAAATTGGTTTGTTTCTCTGAAACGTGACTTGAGTCATTTGTAAGTAAGGGACTGCCTGTATTGCAAAAAGCACAGATAAGCAGAGCAGAAAACCGTGTGCATCCCTAATTGATGGAAATTGCACGTATTAAAAACAAATAGGGGTAGTTAGTGCACATACGTGTTTTTGTAGTCCTTCAGCACTCTGTTTGTGTAAAATGCAGCAGCATCCGCCATCTCCTTCACATAGGAACCTGGAGCAGGGGTCTAAATACAAGACATGATTAGTAGGCAGAAGACAACAACTCGGTATTGCTGAATTTATATAATATAAAAATCTAATAGACAGGAAGCACATACAATTGCCACGCACACCATAAAACTGTCATTATATACATGGGACTTGAGGTCATATAACATAACTGTCAGGAATATACTGGGGTGCTTATGATGTAAGGATAATATTTTCATTTTCCTGTCTGCTATGTACTTCAGATGCGTATGTATGGGTCATCATCTGGCTTTGGGGAAGCTGTACTTGTCTGTGTGACAGTGTGGAATACAATTACCCTCAGTTCCTCTGAGAGCAGGGAGCTAATTAGAAGCCCTATTGTCCCATTATACAAATCAGGACAGAGTCAGGGAACTTCAAAGGCTAACAAAGGACTCTAGAATTTACATCTGACAGGCCTGCTGGGATGGGAAGGAAGCCTTAATCAATTGTCACCTGGAGTGGGGAAAAGACCTTTTTGATGATCTGAAAACTGAGACAGGAAAGGTTTCCAAGTGGCATATCACAGGAAAGGATATGACGCGCGTTATGTATGGACTAGGCCTCTGGAAATCCAATTATGACTGAGGATGTAATTAAATCTAGCTCCCCCCTCCCCCCCCCCGTCCACACAGGCTTACAGCCTCGAGGCGAATATTTCATTATAAAAACCAGGGGACAGCTACCTCAAATCAGTCCCCTCCTGACGGTAGCGGCAGCCGGTCTCCTGGCCCAAGCTAGTGGACTCCTGGTCTAACCAGAATTGTGTCCGTCCACAAAAGTCCAAGGTTCTTCTATCTGGATTCCTGTATTTTGGTAAGCAAATTGCTTGGTGTGTATCTTTGTAACCTCTTATTTTTCTAACTTTTATCTTTGTAACTTTTTATTTTATTTGTTGTAATCTTTTGTATATAATCTGTTCTGCATTGCTCCACGTTTTTTATGGAATATTAAATCGTTATTTAATAAGCTTGACTTCTGCTGTGCTAAACTAACACTCATAGCCTAGAAGAGATTGAAGTGCAACTGTGTATAGTCCATGCCTAATTGTATGCTTGAGCAACACTACCATATGAAATTGTAATTGCATTGTGTGTGGGGGCGTTTGTCATACGTTGGCCTAAAGCGCGCAGCTGACCCAACGTACGAAAAACGCCAGTGCGAGTAGCGGCAGCAGAGTGGCTAACAGTATCGTTCGGAACGACTGTTAGTGGGTTTTGCTTCACTACAGTGTAAGATTGCAACTGTGTGTGTGTGTGGGTGCGTGGTGTTCCCGTATTCGGCTTAAGCGCAAAGCTGACCCGAATACGAAAACGCGGAGTGCGCGCTGAGGACTCGACAGCAGAGTGGAAGTGTCTAGCGAACAGCTAGTGGTGGCAGTCAGAGGTGTTCTGAGGGGTCCCAGCCTTGTTTTAGCTCGAATAAGGCTGCTCTCCGCTTGATCTGGTCAAACCCGCAGTCGGGAACCGTATACGCAGGCGTGCCGCGGGCCGGTACCTGACATAATTGGCTGGCAGTGGTGGGAACGTTTAGTACATTAGTACGCAGTTTAGCTCGCTATTCTGAGTACTAAAGGCTGGAAGCTTGCTAGAAGCAACTAGCCTACAGAAGTCTAGTCAGTGCAGAATCTATATACGTTTTTTTTTTGTTCAAAGATACACACTTGGTATTCTGCTTTCCCTCCCCCCTTTTTTCTTTTTCTTTTTTGCAAAATGATGGCTCAGAAAGCATCCAGCTATGCAAGGCAAAACAAAGAGATACTACTCAACCTGTGTGAGCACAAAGGCATCGAGACGGTGAGCGGCCAGACTAAGGAGCAGTTCGTTTGTGCGCTCGAGGAGTATGATGAGGCAGAGCGAGCCCGTGCTTCAACGTCGGCGGATGCAGCTCACGACATGCCAGAGGAGGAATCGCTCCCGCCACAGAATGCGAGTGGAGACGATGTCCTGGACGATCCACCAAGCAGGGAGATGCCATCTCTGGAAGCTGATCTACAGCTACTGAATTCGGCTGATCCTGAACTGTTCCTACTGCACCGACAGGCAGAGGAGGGAAGAGCTGAACGGCGACGCCAGGCCGAGAGTGAAAGACTCCAGGCTGAGAGGGACAGACTCCGGGCAGAGGAGGGAAGAGCTGAACGGCAACACCAGCTGGAGCTGGCTAAACTTCAGCAGCAGAACCGGTCTGCTGGACCCACAGAGCGCGAAGGTGAGCGAGTCCACAGAATCCTCCTCGATAAGTTACCCGCTATGGACAAGGACTCTGACATAGACACTTTCCTACAGGGGTTTGAAAGGACTTGTCGGCAGTATGGGGTGCCCCGTGAGCAGTGGGCAAGATACCTCACACCAGGGCTGAGAGGCAAGGCCCTGGAGGTGTTTGTGAGTCTCCCCCAGGAGGAAGAAATAGACTTTGAGGCGATTAAGAAAGCCATTATTGCGCGATACCACCTCACGCCAGAAGTGTATCGCAAACGTTTCAGGACAGTGCAGCGAGGTCCTAATGACAGCTACCTGGATCATGCTTGCAACCTGCGCACTGCCTTCCAGCAGTGGTTAAAAGGACTGTCAGTCAAAACCTTGGATGCCCTGCAGGAGCTGATGATAAAAGACCAGTTCCTACACACCTGTCCTGTTGAGGTCCGGCTGTTTGTGCTGGATCGAGAACCAAAGACCGTGGATGAGGCTTCGGAAATGGCCGATTCCTACACCGCCCATAGAGCACCTGAGTCCCGGAGGACTACTACGCCCAGCTGGAGGGGAGAACAGAGTGCTAAACCTGTGTCCCCCAGCACCCAGAGGAGGCAAGTCACCGCTGTCTCCTGGATTCAGGCAACCAACCACTGACACTCGGAAATGCTTTGTATGTGACAGGGTGGGTCATATCAGCACGACTTGCCCAGAGAGGAAGAGGGAGGCCCCAAAATCCAGTGAGGCCTCAAACCCCAGTGAAGTCCCAACGGCTTTGTGTGCTACCAGGAATGCCACTGGCTATGCAGAGAATCTGCAGCTTGTCACGGTTGGGGGTATAGTTGCCACTGGGCTGAGAGACACTGGAGCAGAAGTGACTCTCATACATCCCCAGCTTGTGAACCCGGAGCAGTACATACCTGGGAAAATGATTGCTGTCAGAGGAGTTAGGGGTGTCACCCCTGCAATACCCACCGCCTTGGTCCACCTGGATTGGGGGGCCGGCAGCGGATTGAAAGAAGTTGGGGTAACTGACAAAATCCCCACCAACGTTTTGCTGGGGACTGACCTGGGACGGTTAGTAGCCCGGTATGAGCCTAATCCAACCCCCGTGGAGCCCGCTTCCCCAGCAGAAGTTCAGGACTCTTGCAAGGTACTGTTTGATAATGCTGTGCAAGTGGGGAGTGCTAGTGGGCCCCCAGGGGCTATGGACTGTGTGCTAGGAGCCAGCCCTAGTGATTCTCCAGTGCCTAGGCCTGGAGTGGGACATGTCGATCCGGAGAATGCAGAAACTGATGATGTCCTTTATGACGCACGGACTATCGAGGCGATCGATGCAAGAACTGTTGATGCTACTTGTGAAGTGCTGGGTAGCACTGGGTATAATGCAGCAGATAATGTTGATGTGGAATGTAATGTTCTAAATGTCAATATGTGTAAGATGGATAATGCTGATGTCATATGTGTTGTGCTACATAATGCTGTGTGTCAGGTGGACACTCCGTCGGCTGCAGGAGTAACCAGCTGGGCTCGCTGGGCTGCAGCAGGTGGACTGTCCACTGAAGGGGCAGATGGCACCAGGCCAGATCCTTCCCCTTCAGATGGTTTCAAGACCAAAGGTGATGTGGTTTATGATATGTGTAAGGTGGGCGCCCCCTCAGCTGCCGTGGTAACCCGCAGTGCTAGCGAGTCTACAGCAGAGGAACTGTCCACTGAAGTGACAAATGTTGCTGGGTCAGCCACATCCAATTCGGAACCTGGCCCTGAGGGCCCAGGGGCCTCTCCGTCTGCAGCCTTCCTGGAATGCGTGACAGGCAGCACTGAGCTCTCTGGGGCTGTTCGATTTGACAGCAGCCTGGAACAGCTCAGGGGTCTGGCCAGCAGGTCACCAGCTGGGAGGGGCGGGCTGAGAGGGTCCTGGGAAGTTATTCCCTCAGAGCTGTCCGAAGTGGAGGAGGCAGACCGGCAGATAATCGTTTCCCAAAGGGACCGAGAGATAGCTCCTGCCACTATAGAGAAAGTGCATGTAGCGACGGTTGGAACCCTTCCCCAGCTGCAGCACGGTCTCTATGGTTGCGAATTCACGGTCGCCACTGACCCGCATTCCCCTGGTTGGTTACGTCAGGTTGTCAGGGGCAATGACACATTGCAGCAACCTGACCTAGCTTTCCAGTCCTGTAGCTTGGAGCTAAGGAGTTACCCCCCCAGGCCCGGCCGTCAGTGTCGGCTTTGGCAGGACGATTCGTTAGAATCATCTGCCGGCGCCATCTGGAAGAGGGGGCGTGTCAGGAATATACTGGGGTGCGTATGATGTAAGGATAATATTTTCATTTTCCTGTCTGCTATGTACTTCAGATGCGTATGTATGGGTCATCATCTGGCTTTGGGGAAGCTGTACTTGTCTTGTAATTGTAATTGCATTGTGTGTGGGGGCGTTTGTCATACGTTGGCCTAAAGCGCGCAGCTGACCCAACGTACGAAAAATGCCAGTGCGAGTAGCGGCAGCAGAGTGGCTAACAGTATCGTTCGGAACGACTGTTAGTGGGTTTTTGCTTCACTACAGTGTAAGATTGCAACTGTGTGTGTGTGTTTAACCCCCCCCGCTTGATCTGGTCAAACCCGCAGTCGGGAACTGTCACGGACGGTTGCGGGGCCGCAGGCGCGTCCTGTAAACGCCTGTGAAGAAAAAGCGATCGCACTCGATTCTCTGCATCGATTGCGCTTCAAATCGATAGAATCTGGATTTATTGTGTAGGAGGTCTGCAGTCCTTTCTCAGCAGAGAAATAGCATCACCTTAACTGCAGGATGGCTCTTTTGATATGCTAACGAGCAGGGGCAAACCCTTGAGTTCAGAGAGCTTGTCCCAGCTGATTTCACATCCAGATGCTAATTACAGGAACCATAAGGTTCCTTTCATAGAGGGAGATCCCAAAAAGCAGACACAGCTGGACTCCAGTCAGGCTGACTACAGCCTTAGCAGGAAGAAATGAATGTACTATATAATCTTTTGCCCATTCACAAAATACAATAAATAGGGTGGTTATGAGAGCGGTATCATTGGATCCGTAGGGTCATGCTGGATCTCTTGATACCAGTTGAGAGGGGCCCGGGGCCCCTACAACCCAGGTATTAATCTACCCAGGACCCTGATCTGCGGCACTAGCCATGTCGGATATCATATTAATCTGTATTTTCCTCCAAGTATGAAGCTGTTACCCCCCTAAATGTAACGTGTATGGTTCAGGAGTTACAGCAATTCATAAGTTTAGCTCTAAAATCTCTCAGAGGGAATGAACTGTCATTTGCTGGTAGCTCAGAGGGGGCCGGCATTGCCACACCCCCAAACCAGCTTCATCAAAAGCACAGAGCCAGCAGGCGGGCTTGAGTCCTCCACCCTGAAAACATCTTGAACTCATCGGTGCCAGCTTGAGGATATGCTGGCATCCACCTGGTCTGAACTCTGAACTTTGATTGAAACCCAGAACTCTGATTTTTCCCACAAAAAGGACATCTTTCCAGGAACTAAGTATTTTTCTCCCTTCTTTTATTTTTTATAATGGCTATTACTGTTTTAATAATTGTTGATTTTAATAATTGTCTGTATATATTAATTATTTATATTGCGTGAATAAACGACTTTCTCCAAGTCATTCACTGTCCGCTACCCTTCTTATCAGCACACACAGAACTTATCCCGGGTCTCTGAAGATACGCTACTGTTTGTTTGTTGTTGGCTAGACAGAATACTGTGTGTTTAACCGTTTTATTCGCAGGACTAGTCAGTCAGTAAATCGGGTCCACTGGCCCATACCAGTGGTGGTGGCAGATACCGTGGAATCGTGTGTACGTTGTAATTACCCGTGTCTCACAGGCCCCCTTCTGGGTTGTCTGCGGCTAATTCTTAACGGTTCCTGCGCATTGACTGCGACCAGAGTTCGCACGATCTGTGCGCTGGCACTGTTTAGAAAGCTAAGTGCGGTCAGACCACTAGGGCTCCTGTGACAGGAACCGTATACGCAGGCGTGCCGCGGACTGGTTCCTGACAATAACTCCTTTAATATTTGTTTTATTCAGTATTGCAAACAGGCTTCTATAATCAAATATTTATTTAACCCTTTTGAAACCGGGCGGTTCTGGCCCCTTAAAGGGGAACTGAAGTAAGAGGTATACGGAGGCTGCCATATTTATTTCCTTTTAATCAATACCAGTTGCCTGGCAGCCCTTCTGGTCTATTTCTCTGCAGTAGTATCTGAATAACACCAGAAACAAGCATGCAGCTAGTCTTGTCAGATCTGACTTTAAAGTCTGAAACACCTGATCTGCTGCATGCTTGTTCAGGGGCTATGGTTAATAGTATTAGAGGCAGAGGATCAGCAGAGCTGCCAGGCAATTGGTATTGCTTAAAAGGAAATAAACATGGCAGCCTCCATATACCTCTCTCTTCAGTTCCCCTTTAAGGACCAGAGCTGTCTCTTCCCTATTGTTATTGATTGGCTCACAATAATCACAGAATCAGAACCCAACCGAGATACGGAAGCTCTGCTGTCACCGTGACAGCAGAGAGCTGACTCCAGGCATGCAGCTGCTGCTGTGCTTTATCATTAAAAAAACACAAGGGTTTGTGTTTAAATAAATATTGCTGTACTTCTTGTCAAACATGTATTTACAAAACACATTTTTTACAAAAATGTTTAAAAACAGATTGAAAATATCTATATTTTTCAGTTTCCTGAACTGCAAACTCTGCCACATTCCCCTTACCTAAATAACATTGGCTGGACAATTTCAATCAATTCTGACTGAAATCTTCCCTTATGTACAATGTGCTCCCCCAGGGCCCATGCAGAGGCCCATGTTGGACGCACACTCACCTGTCTGCCGTCACACTCCTCCTGTGTCCTGTCTGCATCTCTGCTAGAGTGCCTGTTCCCGGTGTATATTACATGACTACGTGACTCTGATCAGTTTTTTATCAGAGAGGGTTTTATCTGTTGTTGGAATCTGGTGGCCCTCTGCCCTTCAAGGGAAAAAAAAGTGCCGAATTTGGGTACATTCCTCAGTAAAGGGAAGCCTCTGGATTATCCACCTCCCTCCACCTCGCTGTTCCAGTGCTGGGACCCACAGAAGCTCGGCTACCCAGCGCAGGTGCAGACGTTCCATGTCTGCACAGTAGCACGCAATCGAATAGGCTTTTGCCGAGCCTGGGTGGCATGTATGTAGGGGGCGTGGATGCAAGCTTGGGGGGAGGTCCCAACACTGAAACAGCGAGGTGGAGAAGGATGGAGAAAGCCGCTGGAGGATACAAAGTCTTACCTCTACTGAGGGAAGTATCTACATTTTTGTCCTAACAATCCCAAAGGTTTGCTTTAATTCTTGCTTCTAAGCATCTCTGAGATAACACTTTACACAAGAAGGGGGGCACAGTACAGAAAGTCTATCAACAAGGGAGGAAGTGAGTATATCTGAGAGATGAGACTAAAGCCTCATGCACCAGTACAAGGAATGTCGCCTGGAGGGGTTGTGACGTCACATGGTGGGTAAGTAAGGAGAACAAAGCTATCAGCCAGCAATCAGATGAATTGATCCACCCAGCTGATTGCTGGCTGAGGTATCGGGGGCCACTGTAATGTTACACATGCTAGATTATCAGCAGAGGCAGTCGTTATCAAGTCATACTTAGGTCTGGTTCCAAATAAAACTTAACATGGAGCCCCCTGACTGCCTAATACAGTATTGCTGTATTAGGCCCCCCAGATAGCAGCTTCGGTTGCCCCCCCTTCACAGATATCATTAGGAGTCATCCCCCCCCCCTCCCTCCATCCCCAGCAGTATTTGTGGAGTCTTTGTCCATTAAAACACTCAAATAGCAGTGTTGAGTGGCCTTTATCTCTTCCCTGTCCGCTCATAACAGTATTAGGGTGCCCTTCCCCTCACCTCCCTAATGAGACATGGAGGGTGCACACAGTGGAGTGTGAGCTCACCCCTCCACCTGGCACTCTCTTCTTCAGTGTGCTTGAACCTCCATCCCTGGTGGCGCATCGTCTCTGTTTCCCGCAGGCATGTACATACTTACATTACATGCTGGCAGGTTACGGGGACAGCGATGCGGTGGGGAGCCATGGAGATAGAAGGGTTCTGAAGAAAGGAGGAGGTAGCATGCCAGGTGGCCAGACAGGTGAGATCACTCTCTTCTATGTGCACTCTCCAACAAATCTGGGGGCTACCAGTAGCTTGTGTCACAACCCATATGAAGACCCCCCTTAAAGGAGGAGACTTGGGGGCCCTTACAGCCGGCTCTGCGGCCCTGGGGAATTTCCTAGTTTGCCTCTATGGAAATGCTGGCCCTTGTCATACTAACGGCATGCACATAATCCTGGCTCAGAGGAGTAGATATAAATACCTTTATTTAAAAAGACATTCAAATTTCAGGTACACTAAGCATTGTGCCTGTAATCTCATTGGAAGGACACTTCCATTATAAAATGACTTCTGTTGTTGGAAAATGAAAACAGGTTGGGCAACTTTGATAAAAGGTAAATACCAAATCAACAAAGGGTTTAAAATGGATCTCCACCTTCAGCTGTTTACTAGCAGGCTGGCTTATTATTTATCTTGGATAGAAGAATAAGTAATTATACAGTTACAAATCTTCAAGTGGATTTGTGTATCACACCGTTTGTCATATCTCTAGCCAACAAAAGTAAACAAATCTGCTTGGGTGACATTCTTATTAACAATGAGTTAATTACCGTAGGTTGGTGCCAAACATAATGCAATAAAATATGACTAACACTAATCCCACTGATATATGCTACCACTGGGCTCTCTGCATTGTTCACAACAGTACACTCCATGTTAAAGTGAACCTCCAGACTAAAAATTGACTCAGCAGCACTGGAAAGGCCTGGTGTTTCTTTAACTGTTTCACAGCATCAGAACTTTTTTTTCTCTTATACAAGCCTCATTTTTAGCTGCACAGAAAAAAACTGCCCAGACATTTTTCCCCTAATGCTGTGCAAAGCATGATGGGATTTCTGATGTTGTTCTCGTTTTGCTGTTTTGGTGCAATTTTTTTTTTTTTTTACATTTTGAATTTGACATTTGTAGCCTAGCGTGTGCAGCTGGGAGGGGTAATCAGGACACAGGACAGTTGGAACTGTGTCTCCTGCTCCCTGTCACCTCCTTTCAACCAAAAAGATGGCTGCGCCCATGACAAAGATGGCAGCCCCCATGAATCACAAACATTTGCCTGTTCTTTTAAAAGGGGGTGGGTAAGAGATTATATTACCTATCTATTCTAATTAACATAACTAATGTAACTTCATGAAAGTATGTTTGTTTAGGCTGAAGTTCCCCTTTAAGCTCTAATCACCCGGCACTGAATGTTTTTTGGAAGAAACAGGAAGACAGAGTAAGTACAAATCAGCCTATGAAAACTTTATCTAAATGTTTATAACAAGTTACATTTGCAACATAGATTTAAGTAGCAATTAAAAATATTAGGTTGCAGTTTTATCACTGTAGACACAATTGCCTTGAAGATTTTAAAATATTACAGATGGAATATTAAAGAAAATATTATTAACAGGAAATCATTTATAAAAATATGAAGGCAAATCAAAAATCTAAATCATTTTGAAAACTATGCAGTAACAACAACGGACAGAAGATGGGGAAATATTTCCCAATGACTTATGGGTAGTTCAATCGCAATCTGTGTAATATCTGCCCGCCTCTGGATTTACTGGTATATATTTTAGGGAGTCCTATCCAGGTTAGAGGTCCATCACTCCTCAGCTGAATGATCCAATAAAGAAATGATCCCGGCAGAACTCGACCCTTTAAAGTGCATATCAGTGATTTATTGCATCATAGTAGCAGCTGTACAACAGCAATGCAACAGCATGACGTTTCGGGCAAGAGCCCTTTATCAAATGCATTTGATAAAGGGCTCTTGCCCGAAACGTCATGCTGTTGCATTGCTGTTGTACAGCTGCTACTATGATGCAATAAATCACTGATATGCACTTTAAAGGGTCGAGTTCAGCCGGGATGATTTCTTTATGGGTAGTTCAGACATGTAAAGTGCAGCACTCTGCCTTTTGTCTAGAAGTGGAAGCCAAGCTCATACACAGATTTGTTCCAGGTCTGGACCAAAGGAAATACCTTGAATCGGATTAAGTTATTACAATGAATGTTTATTTTTTAACTGTCTTTAAAAGGACCAGAAATTATGAAGGGTGTGGAGGCTTTTGTTAAGCCACTGTATTAGCTCTTCATGGGCAGAGCCGAGTCATCCTCAAGGCAACTTAGGTAGTTCCGTAGGCCACTAATAGATACTAAGAGCCTAGTTGATACTAGCACCCATCAACTCCTACCAAAAAAATCAATTTGGCCATCATGGTTGGGCCAAAGTTGTCGTAGGGCCCCACTTCCCCTTAACCACTTGCCGACCGCACGCTTATACCGTGCGTCGGCAAAGTGGCAGCTGCAGGACCAGCCACGCAGTACTGCGTCGCCAGCTGCAGGCTAATTAATCAGGAAGCAGCTGCTCGCGCGAGCGGCTGCTTCCTGTCAATTCACGGCGGGGGGCCCCGTGAATAGCCTGCGGGCCGCCGATGGCGGCTCGCAGGCTAAATGTAAACACAAGCGGAAATAATCCGCTTTGTTTACATTTGTACGGCGCTGCTGCGCAGCAGCGCCGTAAGGCAGATCGGCGATCCCCGGCCAATCAGCGGCCGGGGATCGCCTCCATGTGACAGGGGACGTCCTGTCACTGGCTGCACAGGACGGATAGCATCCTGTGCAGCCTCGATCGCCGGGGGGGCAGCAGGTAGGAGAGGGAGGGGGGAATTTCGCCGCGGAGGGGGGCTTTGAGGTGCCCCCCCCTGCATCACCCAGCAGGCAGAAGAGATCAGACCCCCCCAGCACATCATCCCCATAGGGGGGAAAAAAGGGGGGCAATCTGATCTCTCTGCTTGCTACCTGATCTGTGCTGGGGGCTGCAGAGCCCACCCAGCACAGATCAGTAAAAACAGCGCTGGTCCTTAAGGGGGGGTAAAGGGGGGGTCATCAAGTGGTTAATCTATCTCTGTTTATTATGCATAAAACAATCACCTCTACTCAGGGCTGGCCTTAGGTTTCACCCCCCCCCATTCATCCTCTTCACGCACACACACAGATCACACAGACACATACACACTGGCACAGATCAAATACACACGCAGATCTCGCACACACACACACACACACACACACACACACACACACACACACACACACACACACACACACACACACACACACACACACACACACACACACACACACACACGCACGCACACACAAATGCAGATCTCATACAAGCAGATCACACACACATGCAGATCTTGCACACACACATATACACACACTGACAAATGCAGATCTCATACAAGCAGATCACACACACACACACATGCAGATCTCGCACACACATGCAGAACTCGCACACACACATGCAGATTTCACACACACACACACATGCAGATCTCACACACACACATATACACACACTCACACATGCAGATCACATACAAGCAGATCTCGCACACACACATATACACACTCACACATGCAGATCACATACAAGCAGATCGCACATGCACACACGCACAGATCACATACAAGCAGCACACACACACGCAGATCACATACAAGCAGCACACACACACGCAGATCACATACAAGCAGCACACACACACGCAGATCACATACAAGCAGCACACACACACGCAGATCACATACAAGCAGCACACACACACGCAGATCACATACAAGCAGCACACACACGCAGATCACATACAAGCAGCACACACACACACGCAGATCACATACAAGCAGCACACACACGCAGATCACATACAAGCAGCACACACACGCAGATCACATACAAGCAGCACACACACGCAGATCACATACAAGCAGCACACACACGCAGATCACATACAAGCAGCACACACACGCAGATCACACGCACACCCCCCCCCCTCCCTCACAGAAAGTCCCCATGGAGTCAAATAAGAGGCCCCCTGGCACTCAGCTTCCCTCCCTCCCTCCAATAAAAGTATCTTCCCCGGCACACAGTTCCCCTTTGATTAATGCGCCTCGCTCTGAGCACCTGTCATTTCCCTTCCCTCCCTCAGAGAATGGTGCAGACAGTATCTCTTACCATCCATCTCGCAAACAGCAGCTCTGCTCAGCTCCCGGGACATAGGGGCTTTGCTTGATGACCTCATCAAGCGAGGACCCTTAAAGCCACAATGCAGAAGAATGTCCCGGGAGCTCAGCTGAGCAACGCTGCTGTTTGTTTGCGAGATGGACGGTGAGCCAGAGCCACTGCCTGCACCGTTCTCTAGGAGGGAGGGAGGGAAGGAAGGGAAATAAGAGGTGCTCAGAGCTGGGCGCATTAATCAGAGGGAAAAAGGGAAGCTGTGGGGTGGGGAAGATACTTTTATCTGAGGGAGGGAAGCGTGCGCCCCCCTGGAAGCCGGCGCCCTGAGCGACCGCTCCGGTCGCTCAGGTCAAAGGCCGGCCGTGCCTCTACTGTTCCCCTCCCCTGTTTAAACCTGTGTGGGGCTGTGGATGTTCTTGGCAGATTTTGATGCTTCATATCAGTTGTTATATTAAAGCAGATCTGAGATGAAAAACTAACTATAACAAGTAACTTGTCTATATATCTTATCTAAAGTTTAGATAGTTTACACAGCATATCTAGCTGCAAACGGCTTCAAAAGTTTATGATTATTTATTACTGTGATACAATGAGGGCAGCCATGTTCTGTTTGTCACATTGTCACAGGCTGAGGGCTGGAGATGCTAACCAGCTTGCCTGTGTGTAAATTCAGTCCCCTCTCCTCCTCCCTCCTCCCCTCTGCCTCTGAAATCTCTGGCTAGTAACCTCCTCCTCCTCCTCCTGCCCAGACTTAGCTCCCATAAGCCCTTGCTACAGTGCCAAGGCACTCTAAAAAGCTGTGGGCGAGGCTTGTTTAGTTTATAGGGAATTAGAGTATTTAAACAAAACAAAAAAAGTATTTGATTTGAGGAATGCCCTATAAACTATATGAAAAGAACACAATTATGCAATGAGTAAACGTTTATCTAGGGTCCACTTTAATTGAGGAGCTCCTTAGCTACACCACTTCCTTTCAGTCCTGGCAACACCAGTTGGCTATGAGTGGTATAAAAAGGGAACTTGTACTAACAGTAATACAGTATAATATAAAAAAATATTCCTTGTACTGCTAATCCCTAACAGGAGAAGGCAGAACAGGAACATATAAACCTGCAATTTAAGCGCAAACCAGAGTGCCTGGAGGAACCCCATGCTAAACATGGGAAGAATATACAAGCTCTATACGCATACTATTTGGGCTATTCTATTGAGGATTCTAGTGCTGCAAGACAAGTGTGCTGCCCACTTACCACCCAATCCCCTGATCTGCATACTGACTCTGAATCACTGAGTCTGAAAGTATTTGTGGCAGAGAATAGGAAAGATTGCAGCTCAAGTTCAGTTTCAGTCAAGTATGAAGAGACATTAATGTGTATTTACTTATATCAACAGTTACAACTCACCACAGCAATCCAGCCAAGTGCCAGGATACTTTCACTGACAGCAGAGAGGTGGTTGAACATTTGGCTCCCGCGGTTCTTCTCTCGAAATGTCTGGATCTCAAGCATTCTCTCTGATACTGGTTTTAAGATGACCACTATCTCCTCCTGTAAAATAATACACATGTTCATAATTAAAAACAAACAGTCTTTACTTGGAATAGGAAAGCTTATCAATTTGTAATTTATCTCATGCCTTTGGAGGTATGATAATAGATATTGGCCTCAATTCACTAAGCTTATCTCCTGTCTTTAATAACTCTTCTAGAGTTGTTACCATGGTGATAAGGCATGTAGTATTCAGGAAACATTTTACCTCAGGCAAACCTAAAGTTAACTCTTCTGTCTTTAAGTTAACTCTTTAATCCTTAAAATAACTCCAGATAAAGACAGGCTGTTCATAAACTGCATGTGAAAATAACTACAGAGGAGGTAACTTAACTACAGAGGAGGTAAATTAACTACAGAAGAGGTAACGTAAGGAATGAAGAGATAAGATAACGCTCTTACTAGTGGAGGTAAGTTTTCTCTTGCCTTATTATCTTCAGCATGATCTTAGTGAATTGAGGCCATTGTCTCAGATAACTGCAGAACAATACAACACATATGTGTATGTAATATGCCTAAAAGATTTGATTATAATTCTGCTTCAAGTGAAAGGAAATTCCTATTAGTTGTATAGCACAAACGGCTTCCTGTGTGCTTTGGTTATTTCAGCCATGAGAGGTTAATCTGGGTACTCACGTTCAACTATTACATATCCAAAGCTCTGATTATGAAGATTTTGGCCTTTAGTGACAATCAAATATAAGTGTACACTTATCTGTTATGCTAGGCATACACCTAGCCAATTATGCGCCGGATCGAGCCGCTGGCTCGATGCCGCCGCATCCCCGCTGGCGCTGCTTATCAACTGCTCGATTCCCCGCTATTGTCCGCCAGTGGGGATCGAGCAGGGAATCTATCCAGCAGGTCATCGGACCTGTCGGATATTATCAATCGAGCCATCAGCGGCTCGATTGATAATGGCTGAAAATGCCCAGCATAAGTGTTAAATGCTATTAGGTATCCTTCAGATGGCAAGTTCACACTAGGAATACACCATACAATTTTCTGTTAGATTCTTCTGTTAGATTTTTCTGTTAGATTTTCTGTTAGAATGCATAATTAGATTATTTTCTGTAGAGAATGGTCATTATCTCTGGTGCATTGTCTTCTGTGTATCTCCTGCTGAGTAGAACAATGCCTAATTGCTCAGCAGATAGAAGGTAAGATAGATAAATTCCCAACATGTTGAACTTTATCTATCTGACAGGTAAATCTAATGCTGAGCATACACAGACAGGAGGGAGGCTTATCAATCGAGCCTGATGGCTCGATTGATAAGATCCAACCTGTCCGATACCCCGCCGGATCGATACTGCGCTCGATACCGGCGGGGAGAACAATGGGAGAAACGAGCGGCTGATTAGCAGCCGCCTGCGGGGGTGAGTGGGGATCGATCCGCGCGCACGTGCAGACGAGCAGGGATGCGCCGGCATCGAGCCAGCGGCTTGATCCGGTGCATAATCTATGCCGTGTATGCCCGGCATAACAGAAAATTGTATGGTGTATGCCCAGCATAGGGATCAGGCAAAAGAAAGTTGATGAGTAACTTTACTGAATATGCCATGAGAGAAGTGCTTATTTTATAGAACATGACTTTATAAACGATTTAGTCGGTGTTTTCCCACTGTAAAATATTTCCTCTCCTTTATTTACATTCATAAATGTATCACAGGAGAAGACATATTTAGTGCTGGCAAGGAGCATCATTGCGGAATGTTTGATCCAAAAAGAGCAGAAACAAAGTAGAGTGCATTGGAAAGCGAAAAATAATACAAAATTGTGGATACACTAAGGGGGGAAGTGCAAAGCTTAGACACACTTTGAGGAAGACACTGTAAGCCTGCCATACACTGGAAGACTTTGTCCCGATTCTCCTGATGTGCCCAAAAGACAGCTCCCTCTGATCAACAAAACAGAGACAGTCTAATGCTGGGGATACATGGTACGTTTCTGTACCGTGTATCGACCAGCTGATCCGGCCAGCTGATAATATTCAGCTGGCCCGATCAAGCCGCTCGACCCCCGCCGGCGGACAATGGCAGGGAATCGAGCTCTGATAAGGAAGCACTGGTGGGGACGAGCGGTAATCGATCCGCGCGCACGCGCGGGCGAGCAGGGACGCGGCTGGGGTCAATCCGGCGGCTAATCGGCCGCCGGATCGACCCGTGTATTCCCAGCATTAGAGACACAGCACTGCTGATACTATAACGTAGTGACACAATACAGAGCACTGGCAAGCTGTATCACAGCACAGGCAACACAAAAACATGTGACACACTATGGCACTAGGCACCACAGAGCTCTGACAAACAGTTAAAGCGGACCCAAACCAAACATTTTTTTAATTAAAAATATTTAGTTGCACCACTCTGACACATACAAAGATAAATAAACACTCCTTCAAACCTATGATCATTTCAGTGCATGCTTTTCACCCTTATCTTTTCATAGCTAGGGTTATACTGGGGGCAGCCATTAGCAATTCCTCCATTGCCGGACACCATCTACTCCTCCAGTTTGCCGGAAAAATCCCGGCAATTTGAAAGGAAGGGAGGGGTTCCTCCAATAAATGTAAAATATTTTATATTTGTCATCATGCAGCTGAAAAAAGGCTGCTATTTATTATTATAATTTAGAAAATAGATTTTATTTCTGAAATCTTGTATTTTTAATTTGGGTCCACTTTAATGGGACCTGATTATAATGATTTTCTAGTATGGGATCCAAAACAATCGAACAGCAACCCGTGAAACTGGCAAACACAATATTCCACCTTCCCACTTCTGGCAAGTATGATAGCTTAGAAGTAGTGTTGGGCGAACGGTGTTCGCCACTGTTCGGGTTCTGCAGAACATCACCCTGTTCGGGTGATGTTCGAGTTCGGCCGAACACCTGATGGTGCTCGGCCAAACCGTTCGGCCACATGGCCGAACTAAGAGCGCATGGCCGAACGTTCCCCGAATGTTCGGCTAGCGCTGTGATTGGCCGAACGGGTCACGTGGTTCGGACCCCGAACGCGCTCTGATTGGCCGAACGGGTCACGTGGTTCGGGTAAATAAATACCCGAACCACGTCATATCTCCGCCATTTGTCTGTGGGTTTAGCTTTGGGTAGGCAGGCAGGGTAGTTCGCTCTCCAGCCACGCTAGCCAGGGTCCCCCCCAGTCATTGTGTGTCGCTGCTGGGAACAGTAGTACACCGCTCGCTCAGCCACACTATATATAGCATTGTTTACTGCCACTGTGTACCTCGCTCAGCCACACTATATATAGCATTGTGTTTACTGCCACTCTGTGTACACCGCTCAGCCAGACTATATAGCATTGTGTGTACTGCCACTGTGTACCTCGCTCAGCCACGCTATATATAGCATTGTGTTTACTGCCACTCTGTGTACACCGCTCAGCCAGACTATATAGCATTGTGTGTACTGCCACTCTGTGTACACGGCTCAGCCAGACTATATAGCATTGTGTGTACTGCCACTCTGTGTATACCGCTCAGCCAGACTATATAGCATTGTTTACTGCCACTCTGTGTACACGGCTCAGCCAGACTATATAGCATTGTGTGTACTGCCACTCTGTGTACACCGCTCAGCCAGACTATATAGCATTGTGTGTACTGCCACTCTGTGTACACCGCTCAGCCAGACTATATAGCATTGTGTGTACTGCCACTCTGTGTACACCGCTCAGCCAGACTATATAGCATTGTGTGTACTGCCACTCTGTGTACACCGCTCAGCCAGACTATATAGCATTGTGTGTACTGCCACTCTGTGTACACCGCTCAGCCAGACTATATAGCATTGTGTGTACTGCCACTCTGTGTACACCGCTCAGCCAGACTATATAGCATTGTGTGTACTGCCACTCTGTGTACACCGCTCAGCCAGACTATATAGCATTGTGTGTACTGCCACTCTGTGTACACCGCTCAGCCAGACTATATAGCATTGTGTGTACTCTGCCAGTCAGTGTGTATATTGCTGGGATCAGTAATACTCCACTCACCGCCAACCACTATATGAGCTCACCATGAGTTCCTCAGAGACCTCCGCTGTGAGCAGCACTCCCAACAACAGCAACGGCCAACGCCCCACGCAAGCTATAACATCCACCCCAGCAGCCAGTGGTCAGCAGCAGCCCTCCCCGGAGGAGAACGTTGTGTCCATCGGTCCGTCGCCAGAGCGATTAATGAGGGCTGCCATTGAGGAAATGATGGGGCCTGATGTGGAGGAGGAGGTCTGGCTCAGGCCAGCATCCCAAGTTAATGTTGAGGACGATGAGGGGTCTGTGTCTGGGGATGTTGGGGTGGCAGAGGTGGTGGGTGGGTCAGACTCAGGAGAAGAGTTGTATGATGAGGATGATGATCGGGACCATCTGTATGTGCCTCAGAGTCCGACCCCGGAAAACATGTTGTATCGTGTGTTTAGGTACTAAAATCTGCGTTCCCACTTCCCAGTACTGCCCGCAGTGCCCGGGTCCACGGATCCATATAATTTTTTGGGCAGCACTATCAAACTGTGGTACTATGAGTGAGTTGCCATGGTCCTTCTGTGCTGCCTGTCACACTCACCGTCTGTCTGCAGATGGATTGTTCAACACAGCTACGCCATCTGACATGTAGTCCTGGACCTTGACCATCTTCTCCAGGCGATTGGTGTTGGAGGATGTGGAACTGCCCGATTGCTGTTCTGTGGGCTGCTGCATGGGTGTCAGAAAATGTTCCCACTCCAAGGACACTGCCAATACCATTCCCTTTTGGGCACTAGCAGCAGCTTGTGTTCTTTGCTGCCCTCCTGGTCCTCCTGGGTTTGCTGAAGTCAGTCTGTCGGCGTACAACTGGCTAGAGAAGGAGGAGGATGTCAATCTCCTCTCTAAAGTCTCCATCCTCAAGGGCCTGCTGGAATTGTTCCATTTTTGACCTGTCTGACACTTTCTTCAATCAGTTTTTTAACATTGTGTTTGTATAAACTGGGTATAAACCCAGTAATTGGTGTTGTCCAGATTCCAGAATAATGAATAATAATGAATAGTGAATAATGCGCGGGCCGCGTTCAATGCAGTCTAGCATGAATTGAGCCATGTGTGCCAGAGAGTCCTGCCAGACTCCTCTGTCTTCATGTTCTTGTGAGCGTTGTGATTGTTGTGATGCACCATATTCGTCACCAGCATCACTTTCTTCCTCTTCTGCTGTCCATTCCCGCTAAATTGTGGAAGTCCAACGTGCACCGCTCTGTCCCTCGGCAGTGGGGGCATCCAATTCCTGCTCCAACTCCAGCTGTTCCTCGTCCTGTTCTTTGTCATAGCTGGGACCAGCGTTTCCTGAGGCAGGTTGCCTGATGTTGGTATCATCACGCTGATCGTTTTCATCTTCAGAATCCCCCACTTGCATCATGCCAGCGATTTCCATCTTCAACATTGATTTCTTCAGTAAACACAGCAGTGGTATTGTAATGCTGACTGTAGAGTTGTCACTGCTCAGTCACGCAACGTGGATTGCTCAAAATTTTGGAGGACTTGGCAGAGATCCAACATGGTGGCCCAATCAGATCCACAGAAGCTTGGTAGCTAGCTGCTGGAATGCGCCTCGGCACTGCGCAAAAGCGTGCTAGCATGTGCAGCGTAGAATTCCAGCGCGTAGGGAGGGACATCACCCAGCGAGCGATGGTGCGCTAGATTGAAGCGCTCCTGCATCTCTTGGTGAGTCCTTCAGAAGCGGTACTGGACTTTTAACAATGTTTTTTTTTTTTTCCTTCAACAGAAGATCTGCCACGTTGGAGTGAGGAGGACGCCGCCGACCCCGACACCAAGCTGAACCCCGGCGAACTCCAAGCAGAGGATCTTCAGGAACCCTCAAGGCTTTGAGCAAGCTGAGGAGGATCAGCAGTCCCGACGAGACCTCTCCTCATATGTGACTGAGTGCAGTGGAGCTCCCCAGAACAACCTCTCAGTTGTCACTTTGTCACTGGTCACTTTGTCACTTGTCACTTTGTCACTTTGTCATTTTGTCACTTGTCACTTTGTCACTTGTCACTTTGTCATTTTGTCACTTTGTCACTGGTCACTTTGTCACTTTTCACTTTGTCACTTGGTCACTTGTCCAGATGATCTCGGTACACCTCCTGCGATTCAAATTCCTGCACACATTGCTCTGGGATTTGGGTGTGATGAATGATGCATCTAACTGGCCACCGGAGGCAATTAAGGCCTTCAAAAAATTGAAAGCAGCTTTCTGTTCCGCCCCCATTTTGCGTCATGTTGAGTTGTTGACGTCATGTTCATCCTCGGCCTCGCCTTGCATTTCAGTGCGAGGTGCATTTTCCACAGAAAAAGGTTGTGAATCCGGGCACAACATTTGTGGCTGTTCCATTGACCTTTCACAGGTAGAAGATTGTGGGGGTGGGAATAGCTCCTCCGAATAGCCCATTGTGTCCTGAAAACTACTCATTGCATTGCTTTGCGCACACATTTTTTTGTCCTCATGCAAGGCCTGAGTTGCACCTGAAAGCGTGGCCTTCTCCTCCTGCGCCTCCTCCTGTTCCATCACATCTGCTGCTGCTGGGTTAGCGTTGACGCCCGGTCCCTGTTTATTGAACCTCTTATCTTTATTACATTTATGACTGCATGGCGGTAAAAAGCATGCTATCCGCATGCTTCTTGTCCTCATGCAAGGCCTGGGTTGTTGTGTCTCAAAAAGCATGGCCTTCTCCTCCTGCGCCTGCTCCTGTCCCATCACGTGTGCTGCTGCTGCTGGGTTAGCGTTACCGGTCCCTTTTCCTGGAACCTCTTCTCTGTATTACATTTATGACTGCATGGCGACAAAAAGCATGTTACCTGTGCAAAGAAACATGACATTTTCCACATTTAAAAGACAGTTTTTCCTTTGAAACTTTACAATCAATTTTCTCAAAAACTATAAGCTCTTTTTCAAATATTTTTTTTCCTCTTGTACCCACTCCCAAGGTGCACATACCCTGCTAATTTGGGGTATGTAGCATGTAAGGAAGCTTTACAAAGCACGAAAGTTCGGGTCCCCATTGACTTCCATTATGTTCGGAGTTCGGCGCGAACACCCGAACATCGCGGCGATGTTCGGCGAACGTTCGTGAACCCGAACATCTAGGTGTTCGCCCAACACTACTTAGAAGTGACAAGGACAAGTGACGACCCCCCATCTAGTTTGGAGGAGTTCCCTCTGGTGCCATGTGGTGGATGCCACTGTGACATCCAGATGGTATTTTCCCCATGCTGCACTATCTGGGCTCCCATTGTCTTTGTGTCTTTTTTTCCCCAGGATGTCAAGACACCCCCACTTCTCCATGATAACTTAGAAGATTTTTTTACATTTTGCATGTTTTACCTTCTCCCATTAGAACATCTTATTCTTGAAGGTATGTAAGCCTGCATTTTGTTGTGAAAGATGATCGTTTCCTGACCTCACTTAGTCCTTTCCATACTGTCACCACCTCCTTGTTCTGCTTAGGGTCTCCCATAGTAACCTTTCTAGTATTTGACTGCTGTCAGTGGGACTGTCTTTGGGGTTGCAACTTTGGAAACCTCGGCAGCAAAGAGTGTAGTGTCCATTCAGGTACCAGCCCATTTTCCCTTGTGAGGTGCTAGACCGGGGGGGTCGTCTGCTGGATGAGCCTGCACCACCCACTGTAGGTCTGTTCTGCTGGATGAGCCTGCACCACCCACTGTAGGTCTGTTCAGAGACTCATAGCCTCCATATTGTTTTCAGGCTGCCCATATGCAATAGAACTCTAATCCTTACCCCATAAGACGTTTTCCTCATCATTAACATATTTTAATAAATAGTTCAAAACCTACCTCTTTAAAACTGTGTACTCATCTTTCTCTCCCCTCTAACTATTCAGTAACCAGCAACTAATTCCCAGTACCTCCAGATCCTGGGATTACTTACCTTTTAGGACTCTTTGTAAGACTAACGAAGTTGGGGCCTCTTCTCCTATGTCCTGTTTTCCAGATTTTTCACCTCAAACAGAGCAGAATCATCCACAAGGCAACCTAGGCAAGTGCCTGGGGCCCAGTGGGTGTCAGGGGGGCCAACTGCCCTACTACCTTGTTTAGGGCCTGATTTCATCTTAATCCATCTCTGACCTCACATATGGAATCTACACACCTTGTTAATATATAATACAGCACGTGATCATTTGGGACCTTATAACTTAAAACAAATAATTCTAATAATAAAATATCAATGTAAGAAGAGGTAAATCTGCTAGCAGTCTTCCTGAACACTGTCCATAGCTCTTTAAACTGCATGTATTAGATGTCAGTGAATAATTTGAAATCAGTATTCAGTACTTTTAAAATACTCTCATGTTTCTAAACAGACACACAATTCGTCAGAACTGATTCTGATATGATACAGAAACAAATATGTTTTATTACACAGAGTATAACACTAACTTACATTTTTTGTTTTTAATCATTTTTTTGGTTGTTGAACAGAATGCGTTTACAGTAGTTCAGATTCTGAGTTAAGCTTATCCAGACAACGTCATGATTTAAATCCTCTAACGATGACAATGTCATGACCAAGAATTTATTTTGCTGGAGATCTTTTACTCTGTAAGTGTGAATTGGCTTTGTGGAGCGCGAGTGACTGAATACATCCAGACAGGGGGTGTGCACTAGGAGCAGTGTACATTATCCCCCAGATGCATTTTGAAAGAGTTTATTTGCAGCTTTAATGTCTTAACTTTATAGGTTGCCCTGCTTTTACACAACCAAAAAGCCATAATATTTTGGTATTGTTGTCATTTTGATGAAGACCACAGCTGTGAAAATGATGGTGATTCTGGCTCAGAGCCAGAGAAGTATGGAGGGAAATACAGTATTAGCTGACACTAAGCTCAACACTGTGTCCCTTATTTCCCATGTGCACAAATAAAAGGGACTTGGCCTATGTTCCAGAGCTGCAGGTGCCGAGATCACTATGCCTATATTTATGGTTAGAAGTTCATTGCTACTTATTTTTCTTGAACACCACCATTAAAGGGGCACTGTAGTGACATACAGCAGTACAGTAGCATGCAGTAAATTATTAAGGATATCCACTTTTACGGTAATTTTCCTCCATGGTTAGACATCAGAAACACTTGCTATACTTATATTGCAGTATGTACTGGTATAAAACCCCGCCCTCTATGTGATGGTTACCCATAGGCTGTTTAGCTATGCTCCTCTCCTCCTCAGAGCATTCTTGGAGACTAGGAAAATGTTGTACTGGTTTGGTTGCTCTCAGTAAACGAACATTATGTAGAGATCCCCGACAGGACTAAAGATACCCCACCTGTGATTAATTTCCGAATGTAAATCAGGGAGAGGAAAGATTTTACAATGGGCAAACACTGACTACATCATTTATAAATGCATGTGGTAAAATAAATAAGCAATTTTATTCATTCTGTTATTTTCACTACAGTTCCTTTTTAATATAAAGCTGTGATACAAACCAAACACTATACTGTGGAATGTGAAGCACATAGTGTCAGCAATATAGCAGCTAGTTATGATGCTGATAATGTTAAGGATAATACAGGAACATATTTCTTTCATTTTTCTGACTGTATCATATGGGATTGTCTGTTAGCCAGTCTGGCTTTGAAGGCTTGCAATACAAGATCACTTAAAACACAACAGTGTAGTTCCACCCCTCACAAAATGTCGCAAACAGTCCACATGGATTACAATGAGGCTTTAAATGAACAAAAAGTCTTTTATTCTTCAGTGTTCAAAGTTCATAATTCTTCAAGATTGCGGACAAGTAAGCACAAGACCCAAATACAGGACTCCACATCAAAACAAAGGACTGCCTGACACGTGTTTCACGGTCAAAGACCGCTTCCTCAGAGGCATACAGTACATACACATATCCAAAGTTGAATCAAGGGAAATGTCGCCTAGCAATCTGTAAGATCAAATGGAGAGCGCTCCTGGAGAAAGTCCTGGAAGCCAGAGCGCATCCCGGAAAGTGAACGTTTTCCGGGATGCGCTCTGGCTTCCAGGACTTTCTCCAGGAGCGCTCTCCATTTGATCTTACAGATTGCTAGGCGACATTTCCCTTGATTCAACTTTGGATATGTGTATGTACTGTATGCCTCTGAGGAAGCGGTCTTTGACCGTGAAACACGTGTCAGGCAGTCCTTTGTTTTGATGTGGAGTCCTGTATTTGGGTCTTGTGCTTACTTGTCCGCAATCTTGAAGAATTATGAACTTTGAACACTGAAGAATAAAAGACTTTTTGTTCATTTGAAGGCTTGCAGCTGGCTTCCTGGAGTTCCTTATATAATGTAAATTAACTCTGCATTCAATGGCAAGCAGAGGGAGCCATTGTCTGCTCCTAATTGGGAAAGAGGTAATTAGGATGGTGGTCTGACCCTGTTGTCTGAATACTGTCTCAGAGGTGTATTGTGCTTGGGAGCAATTGTCACCTGGACTGGCTGCAGTATGCTTTGACGCAGCTCACACCAGCCTGAGCCAGGCATTTGCATATGACATCCTTCTGGGATGTTGAAAGCCTTGCTCAAATTGTCACCTGGGGATGGGAAATCTCTGTAAAGTTCAAAAGTGTACAGGAAAAACCTGGGGAAGTTCGCATAACACAGAAGGGGGATGACGACAAACTGAACAATCAGGGGGCTCGGCAGACGGTGATGTCACACGTTGGGAAAATTGCATTAGATTATGGGATGGAACATCTATTGCCCGAGGCCCCAAATCGGGCTATAAAACAGCAGCTAGGAGAGTCACAACTCGTAGTTCCAGGAGATAGCAACAATGCTAGAACTTCCCCGGCTACTGGCCGGAACCGCGTTCTCCCGCAAACAATGTTTAGCCCTTCAAGTTGGTACCGTTTTGATCCCCATTTTATTTTTATGCAAATATCCTTGTGCGTATTCTTGTAACTTTTATCCTTGTAATTTTTACTTTGTTTTTGTAAATCTTTTGTATATATTATTTTCTGCATTGTTCCATTTTTTTCCTGGAATATTAAATTGTTATTTAATAAGTTAGACTTCTGCTGTACTAAACTAACACTCACAGCCTAGAAGAGACTGAAGTGTAACTGTGTATAAGTCCATGCCTGATTTTACATTTGAGCAACCCTACCGTATGAGATTGTAATTGCATTGTGTGTGGGGCGTTGTCATACGTTGGCCTAAAGCGCGCAGCTGACCCAACGTACGAAAACGCCAGTGCGAGTAGCTCGACAGCAGAGTGGCTAACAGTATCGTTCGGAATGACTGTTAGTGGTTTTGCTTCACTACAGTGTAAGATTGCAATTGTGCGTGTGTGTGCGCGTATTCGGCCTAAAGCGCAAAGCTGACCCGAATACGAAAACACGGATTGCGCGCTGAGCACTCGACAGCAGAGTGGAAGTGTCTAGCAACAGCTAGTGGTGGCAGTGAGAAGTGTTCTGAGGGGTCACATTCTTGTTTTAGCTTGACTAAGGCTGCTTCCCCTCTCGATCTGGTCAAACCCGCAGTCAGGAACCGTATACGCAGGCGTGCCGCGGGTCGGTTCCTGACACATAGTACAAATGAAAAGATGCTATTTTACAAGAGGTTCACAGACCAACTCCACTTAAAACTGACTGCGGTTCAGTGCATACAGTAAAGCATACAGTACATAGAAAGTATGGTTCACTTCAAGTGCCAACGGATGCATCACACTGCACTGCTAATGCTCTGATGTAAACAGTACCATTACAATATGACTGAATCGTGTCAGCAATACAGTTAGGCCTCTTGCACAGTACATGCGATTCCGATTTGTTATACGATCCGATTTTTTATTCCAATTAAAAAGAGTACTGCATGCAGCTACGTTTTTTAATTGGAATCGAAAATAGGAACGTATAAAAAAAATCGGAATTGCATGTAGTGCCCAAACGGCCTTATATTCAACAACAACAAAACAACAACAACAAATAACATTTGTAGAGCACTTTTCTCCCATAGGACTCAAAGCGAAGATCCTCTGGGGGAATCAGATGTTTAATCTATGCAATGTTCTTCAGATGAAAGTAGGAAGATTTAACTACAGATGAAATTTGGTTTCTGAAACTCAAATCCCCATCGATTAGTACGCCAAGGCTGCGCACAAGGTTGGAGCTGTTTATGTCTGAATTCCCAATCCTGATTGGTGTTGCTTTAGGATAGAGCTGTTTTGATGGCGAGTGCTGGCTTTGGAGGACCTCAGTTTTGTCAGCATTCCGTTTCAACCAGTTATCATTCATCCATGCCTGTAGCTCAGCTAAGCAAGAGTTTATTTTTGGAGTAGGGTCCGTTCCACCAGGTTTGAAGGACAGGTATAGCTGTGTGTTATCGGCGTAGCAGTGGTACGTCAGGCCATGTCGTTGGATAAGTGTACCGAGTGGCAACATGTAGATTGCAACTTATATTGACCAATGAAACAGACCAAAATGCACCAGTGTGAAAGTAACCTAATTATTGCATGACTGTTGTGGTTGTTGCAGGGGACCACTGCTTGCAGTGCTTGATTATTATAAAAGCAGGAAGTTGTGGACACAATATATGACTCAGGACTGAGTCTCATTACATACACACGAGCAAGAGAGAAAAAGCCAATATCATGGCAAAGAAAAATGACACTGAAGCCAGACACAGGCCAATCATATGATGTTAACCTGTATAACGTTTTCATAGACTCGATTAACTTCACAGGAGATGGACGCAGGTCCCCTGTAAAATATCGTATTCTTTTCAACAACTTTCATGTTTATTTAAAACAAACAAATCACCAAACTCTTATCTGCTGTAAGGAAGTCTGTTTTGTTGCATTCTTTCTTATCGGTTTTAAGTGTAGCATCTAGCTGAAAATGTATATTTAAAGGCATGGTTTCTTATCTTAATACATTAACTGAAAGCAAATTTTCACACCAGAAACAACACCGTCCACTTCCATATAGCCTAGTTTTTAATTCCACTGATAATGTTATCTTAGTGATAAACCAATATGAGGCCTGATAGCTAATGTACTGTGGGGTGCTATCATTGAGGGATGAGTGTGCAATGACAACTTACAAGTTAAAGTGCCTACTGACCAGCAGCCAGTGCAAGACATGAACAGCTGAGACTCCAGAATGAGTCACTTTATCAGTGATTGATAATAGGGAGCTACTCAGCTCAATAAGTTTCAGTTGAAAATGAGAATACCCAGCTGCTGCTCTTTTTATCACCATAGTCTATTTGCATTCTTTGCACCTGTTTCCCTGTCTAAGTTTTATGGCTCTCATGCCACAGCCCTAGATTCCTTGCTTAAAATAGCATGACTACAAATGACAATGGCAATCTGAATGTGCATGCTTTGGAAGAAAACACATATTGGTGCCACAGAGCAATGAGTCCTATGTAGACATCATGTTTTGTATGGCTCAGTCTCTATAAATATTTGTAGGGGGTGCTGAAAACATATAAGCCCAACCATGTTTCCAAAATTGCATGAAAAAAATATTACTGGTAAAAGGTAAGGTAGTGTTTCTTTTGTATATCTGTTACATTTTACCAATAACTACTTTCATCTTTATTTACTTTCAAGTCCAGCATAAAAAGATGTCTTCCTAAATCTTGATCCAGCGCAATGAAACTGCGTGCGACTGAGAAGATGCAGAAGAAGCAAAAATAAGTTCATAAAGCTGAAGTGAAACCTTAGGACTTAACCACTTGCCGACCGCGCACTCATAACGCGCGTCGGCAAAGTGGCAGCTGCAGGACCAGCGACGCAGTACTGCGTCGCCGGTTGCAGGCTAATTAATCAGGAAGCAGCCGCTCGCGCGAGCGGCTGCTTCCTGTCAATTCACGGCGGGGGGCTCCGTGAATAGCCTGCAGGCCGCCGATCGCGGCTCGCAGGCTAAATGTAAACACAACCGGAAATAATCTGCTTTGTTTACATTTTTACAACGCTGCTACAGTAGCAGCGTTGTAGGAGATCAGCGATCCCTGGCCAATTAGCGGCCGGGGATCGCTGTCACATGACAGCGGGGAGCCTATTAGAGGCTGCACAGGACAGATACGTTCCTGTGCAGCCTCCGATCTCTCGGGCAGGGAGGGAGAAGAGGAAGGGGGAGAATGTCGCCACGGAGGGGGGCTTTGAGGTGCCCCCTCCCCCCCGCCACCCACAGCATGCAGAAGCGATCAGACACCCCCAGCACATCATCCCCCTAGGGGGGGAAAAAGGGGGGCGATCTGATCGCTCTGCATGCCAGCTGATCTGTGCTGGGAGCTGTAGAGCCCACCCAGCACAGATCTGAAAATACAGCGCTGGTCCTTAAGGGGGAGTAAAGGCTAGGTCCTCAAGTGGTTAAAGAGGAACTCCAGTGAAAATAATGTAATCAAAAAGTGCTTCATTTTTACAATAATTATGTATAAATGATTTAGTCAGCATTTTCCCATTGTAAAATCTTTCCTCTCCCTGATTTACATTCAGACATTTATCACATGGTGACATTTTTACTGCTGGCAGGTGATGTCACTGGAAGTAGCTGCTGCTTGCTTTTTTGGCAGTTGGACCCAGCTGTAAACAGCTGTTTTTTCCCACAATGCAATGAGGTTCACAGACAGGAAACTGTCAGGACCATGGTCCTGAAATCACACTGTGGGAGGGATTTCACCACAATATCAGCCATACAGAGCCCCCTGATGATCCGTTTGAGAGAAGGAATAGATTTCTCAAGGGAAAGGGGGTATCAGCTATTGATTGGGATGAAGTTCAATTCTTGGTCACACCTGTCTGTATGGCACAGTTCAGAAGTAGGTCGCTAATTTTAAGAAGGGTGATTTCTCTACAGAAGATATCAGCAGATCAGGAAAACCTGGAAGTGTGTCCACAGCAGATGTTTCCAGGGCCGGGGCTACCATAGAGGCAAATGGAGCAACCTCCCCAGGGCCCCAGAGCCTTTAGGGGCCCCCAAGATGTCCCCCCAACCTAACCATTGCTTCCTGGGGCGGTCTTCTACAGAGAAGTGGCTTACCTGCTCGGGCTCCATGCACTCCTGTCTTCATCCATCAGTGGTTGCATCTTCTCTGTGACCTGTGGCATGATATTACATAATAACATGCGCCAGGTCATGAAGGAAAGACGCTCTTGTGAGGATGAAGTCTGGGATTGCAGAAGCTATGGACTGACAGAGTGATGCACCCGCAAGAGCAGGTGAGACACTACTCTGCCCAACACTCTGCTGGGGCTCCAGGGAGCACAGTTAAGTTGGTGGTGGGGAGGGACAGAAGATGGCTCATGGGCACAATTTGGCTGCAATAAAGGGCACCTCATGCTGCTTTCTGGTTTGGGGGTGTCTGTCAGGGGGGCCCCCAGATATATTTTGCCCGTGTGCCCCATTGTTACTAGAACCAGCCATGCTGGCTAGGAAAAAGGACAGGGCAAATTGTGGAAAGATGTCCTGCTTCTGCAGGTCCATGACCCAACACACAGTGCTCTGGCAACACAGCAGAAACTGGATAAGTGTTTAGGCTTCTGGTGTGTCCAGGACTTATTCACCTGACTTTCAGACTATTTTTTATTTTCTGGCTTTGCAAAATGGCTCAGAGATTTGCATTGGATAATGATGCAATTCAACTAACTAAGGATACCGTTTTTTGGAGGGGTTAAGAAAGTTGAAGAATTACCATGATGATTGTGCTTATCTTTGAGGATAGTATGTACAGAATAATAACTAGTACTCAGGTGCTCAGTCACCAGAGTTACAGACAGACCAAACTGTCATGTAGCATGTGATAAACAGCCTCTCTGTTCTGAATCGTTGTCATCAAACTGCAACTCTTCAAGTGGTCAAATGTTAGACAGTAATGTTCAATCTCCTTACAGACATAAGTTGGAACTGTAACATGGTTAAAGTGGCCCTGAACTCTTGCACAGGACACAAGGTAAAGATAACAGAAATGCACCCTATATGTATTTAAAGAGTTTAGCCTGTGTAATCCCCCCTCATTTGTGTCTAATCACTAGTTGTAATTTGATCTCCCCCCCTCACATGACTGCCTATGGCAGATAAGCCCATTTTAAAGTACAGAATGTAAACAATATGTCTGCTTCCATGAATCAGATGGTAGAAACTGTGCAGATTTATTTTAGGATTTGTATCAGCTGTAACAAACATTTTTTTTGTTTAAAGATTATTATGCTGTTGTGTATGTTTTAGAGCAGAGAGCACTTCTGAGTTCAGGTCCACTTTAATGCTCACCACAGCCCTGTACTGAGCATTAACCATGTTACGGTCCCAACTTAGACTTAAGTCTGTAAGGAGACTGAGCATTACAGTCCAAGATGAGTTGCAGTGAGTTTATTCTTTCAAAGAGTTGCAGTGAGTGAGCACCTGTGTGAGGTGTGTGCATCCTGTTATGTGGAAGTTCGATACACACATTGCAAAGATTTAAGTTTCAAAAACTTTTTTATTGAGTAGCAACAAAGTCATAGGGAGACATATAAAACCATCAAGTAATAAAAGATAACGTAATCACTTGTTATACATAGTCGAAAATAGCAGTATCAGAATTAACAGTTTCCAGACATGCAAAGAGAAGAAATAATCATTAAAAGGGATGGGCTGGGACACTTCAAATGATACATAATATCTATTATAACATGTCATAGCAGTATTTTAACTAAAAGACGTAGCAGGAAAAGGCTGATGAAGTCATCTGACGATAGGGTTAACCAGTCGAGATCCCAGCCTATGTAGCTAAAAGGTCTGGTATCGTTAACTATGTGATATGCAAATCAAGACATAAGAACACCAAAAGTTTTAACAAGAGAAAAATTACACTGCTCATATTGGGACTCAGGGGATTTTTTATCGATAAGGTACTGCTCAAAAGTAGAAGGGATTATAATGCCTGTAAGGCGTTCTGGACCCCAGGGGGTGAGCTCAGCTGTATCCAAGGGCGCCAGATTTTTTCAAAATGGTGAGTCCTGTCCCAGAGATTGGCTTTAATCTTTTCGTTAATCATGGTAGTATGGACACGGGAAAGTATGCATTGAAAGGACAGGGTCTGCTTGAGCCACTGCGAAGCAATGTAGGTTTTAGTAGCATTCATAATGAACTGTATGAGTTTGTGTTGGGAGTGGGGCATCTTTTCAGGTTGTAAGCCCAAAAGGCATATAGCTGGGTCAGTTCGCAGGTGGAGTGAGAGCGTTGAGTTGATTTTGCTTATTACTCTCCTCCATAGTTTAGCCACAATGGGACAGGACCACCATATGTGGTAGATTGAACCTGTGTTGGTACAACCTCTGAAGCATAAAGCTGATCTATCTGGGTTAAACGCATGCAGTCTCTGAGGAACAAGGTATGACCTATGCAATACTCTCAAGGCAACCTCCATGTCGGTTACACATAGACTACCCTTTGATAAGGTATCGAAACATTGGACCCACTGGTCGTCGGAGAGTGATGTGCCGATGTCTGCTTCCCAGTCTTCTTGGAAGCGAAATTTGGAGCTTAGAGGGTTAGTATTAAAGATAGTGTACAATAGATATAGAGTGCACATTGCAAAGATTTTAAGAGGAACCAGTGCCAAACCGAAGTTTTTATTTCCATTTGCATACAGTATATTAAACAAACTTGTAATTATTTTTTTAAGTGAAAATATGTACTTTATTTAGTAACTTAAATCCCCCCCCCTCCCCCTGCACGCGCTGTGATCTGCCTGTGGGTACTTAGCTTTAAATCATGGAGGATCATTCAATGACTTTTCTCATTGACTTTTGCCACTATCGTATAAATGATCTTTTAAACAATCAAGTGCTTCAGACGACGACAACGATTGCAGAATCGGCCAGATGGATTGGGGAACGATCCTTTATCAGCGAAGATCCCTGATCCATCTGGTTATTATCTGCCCGTTGGTACTTAGCTTTAGACAGTGCTGCTGGTGGTCAGTCATATAAGACTTGTTTCCTTCCAGTGCCCCTCTATTAACACATGTCCTTCCCGATACTATGCTTCATGCAAGGTAGTGAACTGAAAATGCTCATTATTTCTATTAAGAAAATCTAAAAAACTATATCATTTTAAAAGTTAAGACTTTGAAAACTGAGATTAGACTATAAGCGCTTTTATTTTTCTGCTTGTATACTTCAAACATACGTACATTCTGCTAGCTTGTGGTGCATGTATTCGTTTTATCAATTTACTTTAGTAATAGATGGCCTTAACCTAATATTTTGATAAGACATAACTACTGTCATTTTTTTTTTTTTTAATGAAAAGAGCCAGCCTTTTACACAGCACTGTACAATAACATTAAAGCATAATTCCTTATATGTTTGGAATTATGTTTTAGCCCTGTATAATTTAGTGTGTCACAGGAACAATTCCTGGGTGCCTTCTCTAGGTAGGGCATGATGAAGCAAGGACTGTTATCAGTGTGTGAATGATGAGTTATTTGGAAATCGGAGGGCCCTAGACACGGGACTGGCACATGGAGACGGAGGATATAAATAGCGCTTCTTCTTTAAGCAGTAAGCAAGCCAACGACAGTGTGCAATCATGAAAAAAAGCCAGCATAGCAGAGAAGATGCAGAAGTGATCTGGAAAAACCTCCAGCATGACTGAGGCATGTGCTCTATGAAATGTCTTGTCATTTCAGACAGGGTACAGTTGCTTCAGATTACTTTAGGATCCCTTACATAAACACTTCTGTTTTATTACAGAGTTTCTTAAGATTGTTTATAAGAAGCGGTAAGTGCTGCTGTGCCTGATGAGTCATCTTCAATCATCCATTGATTTTTGGTTAATTAACCCCTTCTGTATTTCAGAACTCAATATTAAACTTGAAAACAAAACATATGCATCATACTTAACCACTTCACCACTGAGGGGTTTTACCCCCTGAGCACCAGAGCAATTTTCACCTTTCAGCGCTCCTTCCATTCATTCGTCTATAACTTTATTATTACTTATCGCAATGAAATGAACTATATCTTGTTTTTTTCGCCACCAATTAGGCTTTCTTTAGGTGGGACATTATGCCAAGAATAATTTTTTTCTAAATGTGTTTTAATGGGAAAATAGGAAAAATGTGGGGAAAAAAATAATTATTTTTCAGTTTTCGGCCATTATAGTTTTTAAATAATGCATGCTACTGTAATTAAAACCCATGAAACGTATTTGCCCTTTTGTCCCGGTTATAAAACCATTTAAATTATGTCCCTATCACAATGTTTGGCGCCAATATTTTATTTGGAAATAAAGGTGCATTTTTTTCAGTTTTGCGTCCATCCCTAATTACAAGCCCATGGTTTATAAAGTAACAGTGTTATACCCTCTTGACATAAATATTTAAAAAGTTCAGTCCCTAAGGTAACTATTTATGTATTTTTTTTAATTGTAAATTTTTTAATTTTTTTTTAATTACAAAAAAAAAAAAAATGGGGAGTGTGGGAGGTAATGAGTTAATTTTATGTGTAAAAGTCATTTATTTGTATGTGAAAAATGTGTAGGGTGTAGTTTACTATTTGGCCACAAGATGGCCACAGTAACTTTTTGTTTTAATGCGACCTCCAAGCTTCCGGAAGGAAGAATAAGGAGGCTGGACACGTGAGTTTTTTCTCACAATGATCGCGCTGCCCATAGGAGAGCAGCTGATCATTGCGGGGCTTAGATCAACGAACGGGAATGGATTTTCCCGTTCATTGATCTCTGGGCGAGAGGGCGGCGGCGTGTTTACTAGCGGCGGGCGGCGTGTTTACGAGCGGGAGCGCGGGCAGCGTCGGGAACGCGGAAAGTACGTGTTTCTCCGTCCCTGGTTTTTAAAGGATGGAAAAAGGGGCGGAGAAATACGTACGCGCGGGGGTAAAGTGGTTAAAATGTACCCGAGATGGGCAAAGTAAAAGAATTTACATGCTAGTCAGCTCTTCTGCGCATGCCTGGCCCTTCCACGCACGTGCAGAAGAGCTGACTGGCACGACTGAGCCAGATTACCAGGAACGATACCACACAAATGGAGGCACTTGGGAGGACAGCAAGGGACATATTGGTGCACATGTGGCTGGAGGAGGCCCCGGGTAAGTATAAAAATCTTTTACTTTGCCTGTCTCAGGTACGCTTTAACAACAAAATCTTAGTAAATTAATGTTGGCCTGAAGGAACCCCTCAAAAAATGGCCATGTCACTGAGCACAGTACTGACAGTTCTGAAAGACCACCTTATCTTGCCGGATTCCCTGGTCCAGGATGGCTCTAGAATTATCACTTTTAAATACCGGTTTAATATGTGTCAAAGTAGTTTAAAGGCTGAGCAAATTTCGATCAGTCGGTGTTATGTTTTTATAAAAACGCACTCCCATTGACTTGCACTAAAATCTTGGTAAAATTACTTTTTTGCGATTTTACTGCAATTTTAATGCACGTCAATAAGTAATGTGTTTTTTTTAAATCGCAAATGTAGTGCTGACAGATCAAAAACACTCTGCAGCGTGGCTCAGCCCTAACCCAGATACAAAACCTTGCCCCTCCTATCTTCACCTACACCATGCATGATGACTGTTGGCAGAACTGAATCATCCATAAAGCAATGTAGGCAGTTGTCTAGGGGCCTAGTTGATGCTAGTCCCCACTCAATCTTACCAAAAATTCCAGGTGGTCATCAAGGGTGGGCCCAAAGTTGTTACTTGCCTAGGGCCTCATTTCACCTCAATCTGTCTCTGGCTGTAGCTGAGCATGACAGGAAGGGGATTTTGGGGTGGGTGGTGCAGTGTTAGGTTATTTGTGAGGTGGTTGGGCAGGAGGTAAATAAGGCTTTAATTCACATCCTATAGTAATGCAAGGATGAACTAGCCATAAGAGGCACTTTGGGAAAAAGAGAACTTTCAAGCACTGTAGTCTTGGGATGTTTCAAGCAGTTTTTAAAGCCCATGCCCAAGGAGAGGAATGGAAAACGCACAGAGGTATGTGGATTCAGCATCAACATACCACTGTGCTTAACTTAGGCAGCTTTGCCTCGGGTCAGTTTGCATTTAATTGGTTGTTCCAAAATAAGAAACTGTTGGTTTAGATTCCGTCATGATTGTCATAAAACCAATCGGTCAAGAAGATTGTGTTAAAATTCGTAAGTCAGAAGTGCCTCCTGGTTCGTTTCGTCCAAAAGAAGAGTCTAAGCACCCCAGGTTTACTAGGAGAAGAGTTTCTATACTGCCTTTTCTAAAAGATGGGCTGCTGTGACACTGATCTCACTGTACCAATAACCATGTATCAGCACATGAGCCCGGAATGACTTATGTTTCTGCTGAAATAATGTGGTATTGGCCCACATGTTAACTGACCACAGAATATGCATGGTGAGGGAGGTATAACATGAGTATTAGTTTCAGTTTGGGGGGCTGATCTACTGAAGAAGGTGTGTAGCAAACTGCACTGACTTTTAACTTAAAAAGTGCAAAGAAGTTTCTGTTGTCTTTACTTTATCTGCACCTGACCGGTTAACCGATAAATTAAAAATATAGCGGGATAGACCTGCATTACAGCAATAATTAAAGTAACATAACACTTGCGGGGTGCTATATCCTAGAGAGTGACATTCCAGTCCCCACCATAGAATACATGCAGCACAAAAAAGGGACCACGCCTACAAAGTGACATCCCAGTCCCCACCATAGAATACATGCAGCACAAAAAAGGAACCACGCCTACAAAGTGACATCCCAGTCCCCACCATAGAATACATGTAGTACAAGAAACGAAGCACACCCTCAAAATAAACTTGAAAATAATTATGTGCAGTGATCACAGCATAACATACAAAGGGCAATGTCAGACAAATTGATTAATAAATAGCAGAAAAGTTGGGCAGGGGGTTAACAGAGCTATAATAGCAACACTACCAGCAGGAACAGAGAGAGTAATTAAGCCACCAAAAGTAATAAACTGTAACTGCTAATACACTTACCTCTAAACAACTCTCAATTTCTAGTAAACCCAGGCAGCATTTACAAAATAATTTTATATCTATTCTATCGGCTCAAGAGAACGTTAGTAAACCAGCCCCTTATTACCTTACGGCTCATATTGAAGTTGAGTTTATATTAAAGTCAAGGAGCTAACAGGATTACGGGATCGGAATTATGGAAAATGGGGACATAGGGGTCAATTCATCAAGGCTGTTTAATAAAAAAAAAAACTCTTCAGGAAAATGCTGCATTCGATATTTTAGACTTTTGTGTGCTAATTCATCAATATATTCACAGGAGTGGTAGAAGTTTGGTAATTTCCCCAAGCCCAGTTGTCGGTAACATCAGAAGAGTGTGAGTTGTCTGTCTTGTTACATGCTGTTTTCTGAGCAGAGACAGCATTACAATAGTAAGAGGCATCCTGACATCCCTTTAGATCAGGGGTCTCAAACTCAATTTACCTAAGGAGGCAAAGTCAGGATGAGGCTGGGCGCATAAGGGATTTCACAAAAAAAGTCAATCAGCAGCAAACCGCCACCATATGCCTCCCCCCCCCGGTCCCTTGCATTGATTTTTATTTAAAAATCAAATTCACACTGAAGCAAACTATTTAGCCTATTTTACCTTATAGTTCGCTTCAGTGCTCCCATTACAAGTAATCCGCTGTGTCCCTGCCGCAAAACAAGGGCTGCAGAGCCCCCAAATCACCCTGGGGGCAATCCGCCGGCATTTTCTGGAAGGGGCAGAGCTTTCAGCTTCAGCTCTGCCCCTCCTGACGTCAATCGCGGTGCATCGCCGGCTCTCCCCACCCCTCTCTGTGAAGGAAGAGTTAGAGGGGCGGGCAGAGGCGGCGATGCGCTGCGATTGACGTCAGGAGGGGCAGAGCTGAAAGCTCTGCCCCTTCCAGGAAATGCCGGCGGATTGCCCCCCGGGCGATTTGGGGGCTCTGCAGCCCTCGTTTAGCGGCGGGGATGCGGCGGATTACTTGGGAGCACTGAAGCGAACTATAAGGAAGCTTTTGCTGGCGCGGGCCACAAAATATTGTATCGAGGGCTGCAAATGGCCCGCGGGCCGCGAGTTTAAGACCCCTGCTTTAGATGTACATGTTTTGTTATACTGCCTCTGCTCGCTCTGAATCTCTCTATTAGTCTCCATTAGTCTTTCTTAACATTTTATTTCTTTGCCACAGCTTAGATGAGCTTCCAAGAAACTTAAAACATGCCCTGCTTAGAGGATTTCCCCACTAGCTACTCTCTCTGCCTCTTCAAACAGGAATGGAAGAGGTTAAACTGCCTAAGGGATTCAGGGGACGAGTATTTTGTTCCATCTCTCTCCGCTCACTGCCTGGGGGTAGGAAAGCAGGACCCACCGGAGAAGGCTTCAGATCCAATCAAAATCACTTGCAGGAGACAGGGGCTTTATTAAGTAAATGTTTTTCCCGGAGGTGAGCTTTGAAACAAATAGTTTTAAAATACTACATTTGAAGTTTGGCCACAACTCAAACTCACGTTACTAAAGCAGACAAGTTAGCAAAGGCCCTGGTTCTCTGAGGCAGCAGAGGTCACTGCAAGGACAGGCATCAGACACTTGTGCACCCAGCAGGAGTGCTCAGCACCAGCAGCACCTGATACTGGGAACCACTTCACATACAATAGACCTGATTTCTTTAGCACATTCTCACAGAAATGTTTCTGGGTGGCCTCGAATTCTAAAAACAGAACTTTCCAGACTGAAGGAGCTGTGATCACAATCAGTGAGATTGTTCCACAAAGATATACTTTAAAAGGATATTATTTTTAATACAATTATTGTAACTAAGAAATTATGGCATCTAGCAGAGGTCCATAGACCTATTAATAAGTACTAAAGATACAATGCACAACTTATATATAGTGCAATATCCCATAGCATCCAAAAATAAGGGCTGTATAGAGTACAACACCTTTTTTTGTCTTTTATTTAAAGTACAAACATGCAATAGACAAAACTGCTTGCATTTCTAATTAATACAAATGTACTATCATTTGCACATAAAAATGGATGGCTGAACACAGGTTTTAATGCACTTGGTTATTTTTTTTTCTTAATATATTTAACTGTGTATTATTATGAAAGAGAATGATTGATGATTTAAAGGGAGCCTGAAGTGTGAGGCATATGGTGGCTTCCATATTTATTTACTGTTACACAATAGCATTTGCCTGGCAGTCCTGCTGATCTCTTTGGCTGCAGTGGTGTCTAAATGACAACCCAGAAACAAGCATGCAGCTAGTCTAGTCAGACTTCAGTCAGAAACATTTGATCTGCATGCTTGCTTGGGGTCTATGGCAGAGGCCTCTTTCACAGTGGGGCGGTGCGTTTGATGCGACGTTAAAGTCGCACAACGTGCCCCTAACGCAGCGTATGTAGGTTATAAAATTGGAACGTTATTTTGTACTACGTTATGTGTCTCTTAGTGCGCCGTTTTCGTTGCATACTGAAGGAATGAAAACGGCACATGCATTACATTAAAAAAAAAAAAAACATTACTGAGCATGTGCAACTCACATAACGCAGCAAATGTATTGCTAAACACACACAGCATGCAGAACTTTCTAAATATTGCTACACAACACAATGTGCGCACTGTGAATGTCGCACAGACTTTGCATTGCTGTGCGTTAGTCTGCGTTGGAACATTTTCTAACGTGCGACTTTAACGTCGCACTGTGAAAGAGGCCTAAAAGTATTAGAGGCAGAGGATCAGCAGATAGTGATGGTTATGTCTAGGAGAACTCATGGAGAAGCATGTGATTTGTTTGACAGATTTGCAAAGCTCTGATTTGCTGGGATCACATCCTGCTTTAGCACATGATCATGACTAGTAAATCAAAGAATTACAAATCTATCACCTGACCAAACTGATCACATGCTTCTCCATAAGTTCTTCTAGACATGACCATCACCATCAGCAGATAGCCAAGCAATCTGCATTGTTTAAAAGGAAAAAAATATGTCAGCCTCCATATTCCCTCCAGGTTCCCTTTAAAGGGAACCAGAGGCCCCAGAAAGAAGATTTTATACATACCTGGGGCTTCCTCCAGCCCCATACGCACGGATCGCTCCCACGCCGCCATCCTCCGCTTCCTGTATCCGGCGGTACCGGGTCGCGTAGTTTCGGCCAGTCGGCGGCAGCACGCGGACAATTGTCCGCATCACAGGGGCTCCCGGCATACCCGTACGCGTGCAGCTGCATACTGCGCAGCCGCACGCATAAGGGTATGGAGGGAGCCCCTGCTCATGCGGACATATGGCCGCGTCCGCCGGGAAGTGACGGGACCCGGTACCAGCGATCCAGGAAGCGGAGGATGGCGGCGTGGAAGCGATGAAGGCTTGTGGGGCTGGAAGAAGCCCCAGGTATGTATAAAATCTTTTTTTCTTTTTAGGATTCCGGCGTCTCTGGTTCCCTTTAAAGAAGGGGGGCCCTAGACTATGTATACAGCACCATGTAACCTAAAGGAAGTCTTGTGTGCATGTTTGTAAATCAGTTCTACTAAGGATTCCTAATAGAAAATGCAAGTTAACTGTGTTATTACTCTGTTATAATAATCTGAACAACCCCAGGTGGGCAGTTATCAGAAAAAGTCCATCCCCTTATTTCCTACAGATGTGTGCTCTCCAATTGATCTCAGCAACCCAGAAAATAGAAAATGAATGCTAAGGTTTTACTTTCTGGTGTGTGCAGCAAATTATTCATGCAGGAATATGGGAATTAGGGGATAATCTGTATACAAATCTATATGTAAACCATAACAGCACAGAGGTAACATATGAGTGACCTCACAATTTTAGAAATTCATAACTGGCTACAAATTGGAAATGTAACTTATATAAATAAATAAATAATGAATTAGATATTGGTTAAATTGTATATAAATCATCCCCCCCTTCCCCCATAACTAAGATTCATGGGGTCCCCAGCAATAGTTTGATCCTCCCCCCCAATGTTTACACCCTTTCCCTTGCCAACCTCTTGTGACCCTCACAGATTGGCGACCACCTTACAAGGCTCATAAAACAAGTGGGGGCATCATTATCTTCACACACATCACAAGTACAGCCACAAAAACACCTGATCTGGAGGATGGACCCCTTTATCAGAGGGAGTGAAGTAATAGTTGGGGACCCCTTACAGCGCAGGGGCTGATCTAGTTATGCCCCTGCCCCCCCCCCCCTCTCAATAAATAATTATTATACAGTCAGGAGAATGTACCATGCAGTCCCTTATTTCTGAAGCCAAAAAAGAGGAAGTATTTAATTCAGCGACTAGGATTTTGGAGCGATTGTCATTTATTTGGGGGGAGTGTTTGCATTTTTCATACAGAAGTGAGCTGAAAATAGATGCTCACCCAGGATGAGTATAAAGAAAAGGTGAGTATTTACCATTGTGCCAGCATTCAAACACAGGAAAAGGGGTTACAGGTACAGTACCTTTATTGTGAGGGTGTCAAGTAATGTGTTGTCTTTTTATTCATGTATAGAGTTTAATCCTGCTTTAAGTTCCAATAATGCTTGTTTAGCACTGAGAAATATTTTTTTTTTAAAGGAACATGGTAACACAAAGGTAACACAGCTGACCAGTCTTTTGCATATAAAATATCAGCAGGGCATTACAAAACAAAACAGCTACATCTAACCCAGATATATAAAATGAATTTTGTCTACCGATGGCAATAAAAGTGTTTTTATTTATTTGATTAATCCACAACAGAAGTATCGGTTTATCGATCCTAACCTCCTGCTGTACATTCTTACACTTTAAAGAGCTGATCTACAAGCACAAAGCAGGTCACATCAGGATATAACAAACTTGTTTTTGCAAAGACCCTTCTTGGTCTATTTATATATCTCTCTCATTAGAAGGGAGCAGGGCAAGGCTAATAATGATGGAAGATTATTTCATGCTAAAATGTCCTCGTCAGGAATGTCAGTCCTCAACAGTGCTTAATTGTAATATCCCAGCGTATCTGGGCTTTGTACTTTCAGCGGCCACTAGTTGGTACACATAAACATTTATATCAGGTAAGGAAGCCATCTGACTGTTCCCATCGCACATACAAATATAGAACATGACCATAAAAAGTCACGGAGCAGGTCCTCTACGCAGTAAGTTATTACAGTTGCTGCAGGATTGGTATGCCAACTGGAATTATATTCCCAGCGCAGGCTCATTTCACAGTGCGGAGAGAAGAGCAGTTTATAAGAAGCAGCTTGCTGAGAGGGGTCAGTCTACACAATGTGTTCTCTCCCATGTAAAGGGCATTCAGAAACGTTTTACGGTGTCAGTAGTTCAGAATATTCATACCATAATTCTATGTAGCGAAAAAAGTCAGGTGCAAAAAATAAGTAAACCATCATAATTGATAATTAGGGATGGCTATGCTTAGGAGAATTTATGGAGAAGCATGTGATCAGTTTGATCAGCTGATAGATTTGTAAGGCTCTGATTTGCTGCTCATGATCACACGCTAAACCAGGAAGTCATCCCAGCAAATCAGAACCTTACAAATCTATCAGCTGATCAAACTGATCACATGCTTCTCCATTAGTTCTCCTAAGCATGATCATTTTTCATCTATCATGCGCAACTACTGACCCTTTTTTTACTTATGATTCTAGCAAATTCATCTGATTGAAATAAAGAATCATTCATAAAAATTGTACCATTGATTGTTTTTGTGAAGGGTGAAAGTGCTTATTTGAGTCATGGGTAGAAAGGTGATGGAAAATTGGCTTTTGCAGCACTACCCATGTTTGGGTTTTTATCTCTTTACATGAAGCATCTCCTTTTGGTGACATTTCAATTGTGTATACTGATTAGGCCAGTTTCAGACTATGGATTGGCAGTAACGGCGGCCGGGCCCAGAGGCCGCACCGCCAAAGCCGTCGGGGATCAGGAATTACCGTGTTGATAATCCCCTTCTGGCTGACAGCCAAACAGGAAGTGACGCTCTCTTACACCCACTTCTTGTTTTGGAAATACAGAAGTGCACAGAAGCGTATTGTAAAAATACGCTCCGATGCATGCATGCTGCAATGCCACCGCGTACATTTTTTAAGCACCCTGCGCCACCATAGATTTATATGACTATTGGTCCGAGGCACGTCACCACAGAACCGTGCTGTAACATAGATCTGTCCTTGCGTCAGAGATGCAGCAAAAACGTCGATTTCGTTGTATCGCGGGTCGTATCCTATGAACGGCCCCATAGACTTTCATTGGGCTGCGGTGGGGTGTGGTAAAATCCTGCACCACCCCAGTGTGAAACCACCCTTAGAGAACATTCTGGTCCCCGCATCATTTAAAATCATCTTATGAGCTTGAAGAGCAGTGAACTTTGAAATGTAAAGTTGGTTACATTATTTTTCGTTGTGCTCCGCCTCAATAAGAGACTGTGACTTTTAGTGAATCTCTTATACAGCGCAGTATTGTTTTAGGAATGGGAAAAAAAGACACTGATAGCAAAGTAATAAAAAGGAGCCTGGTACACACATCTAATTCTGATTAACCAATTCTTGGTCAATTTAAAGCCAGCTATCTGCCTAGTGGAACGATTCAGAGTGATGGGCTAAAGTATTGTTCTCATCACTCACACAACCCACAGGGTGATTTCACACCCTTGCCACTCCATCGGCCATCCGTCCCCGCAACAGAACACATTGTGAGCCTTTGGGCTAGTGATACATCTGTACAATTTGGCACTGCAGTGTCGCCCAAAGGATCAAGTACCTATCCCATGCCAGGCAGCATGTCTTGTACAAGTGTACGAGGTTTTACCACACCCATGTAGTATGTGAACCTACAAATTTTTTAAAACTTTGAAAAGATTCTGTAGGTAAGCTCTCATACTACATGGAAGTGGTACATTTGGGCAATCATTGGCCAATCAAAATTGGATGTGTGTACTCACACTGAGACTTTCAAATGAATTACCTTATCAATCTAATTTCTTCATGAATTTTCCTTTGGGAGAACATCTCTGGTTGATCCCAATACCAGGTCCTGTTACAATAATGAAAGCATATCCCTCTTATCCTACTTTGATATAACTTTGCTAAGCCTCCTTGCGTAATACACAGGTTCATATATATACAAATGCAAAGTACCTAACATGGTATCTGCAAGAAGAATCTAAACAGTAAGCTCTTCAGCTGCTGCATATATTAATATGGGAGGTACTGAGAAATATTTTATTTTAGATGAAAAAGTCACCTTGTGTGACACTGAATGACAACAGCAACATAAATCCTCTCAGTCTCCACTTCGCTGTCTACGAATCTCTGCAAAGCTTGTGTGCTTCAGCTGTGACTCAATGGCTCATTCGCAGCTTTACATTACTAAAACAAACAGTCTAGACAGCTGAATGACAGAATTACCCCTTCTCTCAGGCATTTGCAGATTTGCTGTCATCTTCATTCGCTTTTCTCATCCCCCTGCATTTTCATAAACTAATGGTTAGCTTTCCTGTTTGGATTCCAAAGTGGCTGTGAACAGAGCTCAATGGCATCACAACGTCATAGATCCAAACTGTCCGTCATATAGGGCCACAGCCCCTGTGTTGGAACCAAATCTCTCTCTTCTTTGTATCTGCCAAAAAGACATTTGCCATCTTAAAACAGAAGGCATTTGCGATAGTTCGGTTGGAGTTTGGTGTCCCACAGTGCATCACTGCTGAATATGGAAATCATTAGTAAGGAGGCTTTTTGGTCTCTTTCACACCTCCCTTACACACTTCTAGGGAGTTCTGGATCATCATGAGCTTACTGGGCAATCTATAATTGTTTGTATCTCAAAAGTAAATACTACTTTACTTCAGAAAAAATGCAAGCCATTCATTTTAGCTATATATACTTCACTTCAGGAGTTAAAGGCAAATATCATGTCAGCTTGACTACTTTTTCTGTGTACATATAAAACACATCCATTCCATTCTGACACTGTTATATAAGTGTGCTGCCAATCAGTAAATTACTGCAAATGTTGAGAAGAAGTAACAAGAGCTCCTCTCCTGTGCAACTAATTATTTATACAAGGAGGGTCTCTGTAAAATTGTACTACAGTCTTCCTAAAGAAAGAAATAGTTATTGTTAAACCCCATAATTACAAATAATAGAATTTAATACTTTGAAATACAGTTAAATGCTAGATTCTGCCAGTGATGCTTTGGGCCAGTTAAACATTTTCGTGGGATTGTTTTGGTTCTGGAGGATTGTTGACGTGTTCTTGTTACAAGGCTGTCTCAGCTAGCTGAACACTCACAGCTGATAACATAGGCTATGTTTTGGGAACAGGCCTCATAAAATATAAAACAAAAAGAAGGGGTTTTCTCAATTAGTTAAAGATGTTAAAATGGTGACATCTGGCGGTTGAAAATATTATATTTATATCTTCTTAAGAAAGACAAATATATAGAAAATGATTTTATATTATTACATTTTAATGTGCAATTATATCTTATATGATTAATTGTTTTAAGAAGAATTATATAATAAGCTTTATATTTAAATAAGTATATTAGAAGCCCTGTATGTTTCAATAAGCCTTAAATTGCTGAAGACTCTTTACAGTGTTACAGTGTCAACCTGACCAATCTTATGTCTGAAAAAGGACAGACACATTCCAAACTAATTAGCAGAAGGACACATTATCAGAAATGCGTCATGAATGACATTGTTTACTGTTTGGAAGTTCAATGTCTGGGGCAAAAAAGTCAACCAGCAGACAAGATGGCTGGTGACATCCATTTTTAATTAACTGCGTCAGAAATGACCTAATCAGAATTTATAAACAATAATATTATGATATCAGGTATTCAAAACATGATAAAGCATTGACGCACAAAGTTTCAGCCAATCAGAACCTGGGATTTAGGGAGATTCCAGATTAGGCAGCCATATTGCATCCAATCCCTATAAAGTAGGAGCTGAAAGCTCATAATTTGCACTAGCCTTCCAATCTCCTGAGAAAACACACGAGGCAGAAGCTACCTTCCCACAAGTGGTTCTAGATGCTGAAGAGATGACAGAGAAGGGGGTAATATGCTTAATATTCTGGTGATTTACTTAATTAATTTTTCAGCATTAAGTTCTGTTAAGATGTTAGCAAGAATTTTTTTAGAAACTATTTTTATGCCATTTCTTTAAGAAGATTACTACAAGTTTTACACAGCTACTAGATACACAGCTATTGATACAGATTAGACTACATTTGATCTTATTCTACATAACACAACTGTTATATTCTTTTTTGAATGTACTTAGAAGATTGATGATCGCTTGGCTATAAAGGCCATGATGAGAAGGAATACTGTCAGGAGGAAACACTACTTGGAACTGTTCATATTTTGTATATATGCTGTATAATAAGCTAATACAATTTTTTTTATAAAATCATATACTGAGTGCTCTGATTCATTTCAAGGTATACCGTCAATCTATAATTACTGTTATAGAAGGTTCAGACCCCGCTATGCCGGATTTATATGAGAGCAACGCTTTAAGGGCTGGTCCTTTACTGAGTTAGCAATCATGAAAAAGGCAAGAACCGCTCAGGTTTTTGACAGGTGCAAAGAAAACCAAAGGGAAAAGTGGAGCAGCTACACTAACCAGGTCTCAGCTGAGGAATTAAATGATGATTGTGAATGAGCACTCAGAGAAACTGCTGAACTTTTGCATCAGCTTTCCAGGCACCTGACACCATAAGTCAGCTCCAGAGTCCAGATGAAATGCAAATTCAGCTTATTAGGCTTTGTTCACATCTAAAATCGCAATCGCCCATGCCAACGATTTGCAATTTTGTGAGTGTTTTTTTAGCGCCTCCTGGCACTTCCCTGCATGGTACTATTTTTAGTAAAGTGCTTTGCTAAGCGCTTTTGCAGAGCGATTTGTTTTGCCACTTCCTGACGAACCGCTCAGATGTGAACACTAGCATACGGAATCATTGCACAAGCGCTTTTAGGGCAATTTTCCAAATCGCCAGTACTTAAAAAAAGGTCGAAAATGCCCTAGGTGTGAACAAGCCCTAACTGACATTTTTAGAAATACTTGGCTGACTGCAAAGTGAAATATCAAGAACATATTTAGTAGTATTTAATTACAAAATCCCTTGTGCAGCATATATCCATGTGCATGTCAAAACTAAAATATAGTTTGAAAGTCCACCCGAGGTGGCGCAGAGGGAAGGAGGGGGGGGGGGGAGTAAGTTGCACAGTGGCATGTTCCCTAGTCCATGACATGCCTTTGTGTCCCCTATGCACCACTCTCTGCCCCTGTGCGCATAGATGTAACCCCCCGAATTTGCTGACACGTAGCGAAGAGGCATTGCTTGCAGGAGAGGCCCTCCTGAAAACCCCCCACTAGAGGCGTTTCTAACACCCTTCCCCAACTCTCATTGGGCAGCTCTGCCTCTTCCGTGCTGCTCCTCCACCTTCCTGCTCTGTGTTGAGACACAAAGAGCACAGAACTGCAGGGCTGTGACCCCAGGGGTCACGGAAACCAAAAGTAGAGGATTTCTGGCCATAGAAGCAGTGGAGAGTGGCTGTAATTGAGACTACCTGATCCGGCTAGCCCCCTGAATCAGGTAGCTTGGTTTTTTTTGTTAGTTTTTTTTTTACAAAAATGCCCACCTCGGGTTCTTTTTAAGGGCTAGTTCACACAATTGCAAAATATTGCAATGTGAATTTTGATGATTGCGCTTTGCGATTTAGTTTGGAGAATGAGAAATGCAACACAATCTCTCCAAAAATGCTGCATGCATTTATAGAAATTGCAATGCAGTGACAATGCACACATACGGTACATTATCATTTTTAGCCAAGCACTGAAAACCGCCAGCTGCATTTGACCTCACTGCCCATATAATTTTATCACCAAGATCACATCCCTTTATTTTAATATACCACATTGTCCAAACTCACTTTCTACAGTGTTTCTGGATAATGTGTGCGATAACGCCCATGTTATGCAGCACTTGTTCAAGCTATAAAAAATAACGTGCACATTTCAACCTGCAGAGTGTGCGTTGCAATATACCCGATTTGTAGTGCAGGCATTACGCAACACGCATAGGGGTATATTAACTTAACCCTATTCAAAATACTTCTGCTTTATGGACACTATATGCATGGAATTTGTAAATTCTTTGCGTGTGTGGGTGGTACACGTGTGAAGGCAGCGCACATTATTTAGGTGTTGCATATATAATACAAGTTATGCAGGTTACATAATTGGTTAAATCCTGGTAAACGTAATGGCCCACATGCAATACATTTTTTCACCCAAGTTTTCTCCTAGGTGATATTTTCAGACTTGTCAATAAAATGCCCTTTAAATCACCAGCAAGCAATAAAATACTAAAAACAGTTTTAATAGTACTTTTCACCTACTTTTTGGTACTTTTTCAATTGCAAAATTTTCTTCTAGGAGAAAACTCAGGTGAAAAAGTGAATGGCATACGGGCCCATGTGAGTTGCCTACACGCTTTAAGTATATAGGGATTCATATCCCATTAAGTGAACTTAGCCTCTTTATTGCAGTAAACAAATCTCTTATATTGCAGTAGTTAAGTGCCCAAACATTACTCACAGGTAACCAAGTCCAGCTTTTTAGGTATCTTATTTTTATTACACGGTAGCAAGACAAAGCAATTCTAGTACTTACAAAGATTTCTAGTCTAACCAGCAGATGGAGCTCTAAACAAATTACATTTTCACTTGAGAGGCTTAATAGTCTCCAAACAAAAAATAAAGATACTTTAAACATTTCTATTTAGTAGTAAAAATAATAATAAGAGAAGTAAATTATAATATTTTAGCACTTCACATAATAAATAAATACAATAAAACAACAACAAAAAAATATATACACTGTTTTTAACTTCTACAAGTATCTGTATATTTTAATCTACAGTATCTAAGTATACTATATATTTTAATCTCTAGAAGATCAAAATGCGCTGTGATTTCTGTACTATTCTGCTTATTTGAGGGGCCAGCAATGTAGGTTTGATTTATTGACAGAGCTGCCTAACTTAAAACTTAACGGAGTTATCAACCAAATTACCTAAAATGAGCTTTACTCACCTGGGGCTCTCTCCAGCCCCTTGCAGCCGACTGTCCCACGCCGACCACTCTGCTCCCCGCCGCTGTCCCGGTCTCCGTTCTCATTCTTCAGGCCGACCGAGGGGTCAGCCTTACTGCGGCTGTGCGAATCACCGCTGTCAATCATGGACACGTGGGCCGTGGAGAACAGCGCAGGCGCAGTAGTTCTGAGCAGAGAGGTCAGTGTGGGACAGTCGGTGCAAGGGGCTGGAGAGAGCCCCAGGTGAGCAAAGCTCATTTTAGGTAATTTGGCTTATAACTCCTTTAAAGCAAAACTAGATACTTAAAGCGGAATATAACCCTGCATTTCAACTTTGCTCTAAAACATTATTTACAGTATATTATATGCAACCAGCATTTTTTTTTACTAGACCAGCATTGGAAGGGTTACACAGTGCTTTAAAGTTCCTGGAGATTTCTGCAGACGCATCCGAAGCTGAAATAGATACATTTTGTTTACATAAATGTATCTAAGTGTTGAATGTGACTCATCTCTCTGACTGAGAAGGATCTTGGAGGACAGCCAAAGAATGTGTAACATTTATCAATAGATACATATAACTAGATAGAATGTAACAATCTGAACCTCTGCATATCTCTCCAGGGAACTTTAAACCTCTGTGTTTAACCCTTCCAATGCTGGTCTAGTAAAAAAAAATGCTTTTTGCATATAATATGCTGTAAATAATATTTTAGAGCAAAGTTGAAATGCAGGGTTATATTCCGCCTTAATTGTATGTGTACTACTCTCTTGGAGTCCCATGTTTTTATTTGCAGTTTAAATTGAAACATATGTGAAAATCAACTGATTAGATAAACAATTGTATCTATCCTACTTCTAAAAATAAATTTTAGATATTCACAATGTTTTATTTTGTGTGAGCTCAATGAAACAGTCTGTTCCATATCTCTGAGTGCTAAAATATATGAACTATTGACCTTTTTATCTATCCCCTACTCTCAGAAGCCCAGATGTCTGCCAGGAAAGCTGTAATTTCTTATCAGTGACAGATAAAAACTGTCAATTCAGCTGTATATTAACACTTATTAGCAAAGCTGAATATTAACTCTTTCAGATAGAGAAAGAAGAAAAGCAGCACAGCATATTTATTTGTGTGCTAAGCACTGTACATACTCAAGTCTATCTTCTCATGTCACATGTCACTTAAGCTTTTCTTTAAAGGGATACTGTAGGGGGGTAGGGGGAAAATGAGTTGAAGTTACCCGGGGCTTCTAATGGTCCCACACAGACATCCTGTGCCCACGCAGCCACTCACCGATGTTCCGGCCCCGCCTCCGGTACACTTCTGGAATTTCAGACTTTAAAGTCTGAAAACCACTGCACCTGCATTGCCGTGTCCTCACTTCCCCTGATGTCACCAGGAGCGCATGGCGCAGGCACAGACCATACTGGGCCTGCGCAGTACGCTCCTGGTGCCATCAGCGGGAGTGAGGACACGGCAACGCAGGCGCAGTGGTTTTCAGACTTTAAAGTCTGAAATTCCAGAAGTGAACCAGAGGCAGGGCCGGAGCATTGGGGAGTGGCTGCGTGGGCACAGGATGTCTGTGGGGGACCATTATAATCCCCGGGTAACTTCAACTCATTTTCCCATGACCCCCCCACAGTGTCCATTTAAGATCAGAATTTCGAATAATTATTTCTAAACAGCAGCTATGTCAGTCTGATGTAAAATATGGTTCATTCAGATGCAAAACAGAAATACCAATATTTAAACTTTCGGTCCTGTCCTGTTATCAGCAGTAGTTCCTCAGCCAAATATAAGTGTTTTGGCTTTTGTTTACTTTTTCTGTTTACTTCTCAGTAGGGATGGCCCTGTCTAGGAGAACTCATGGAGAAACATTTGATCGGTTTGATCAGCTGATAGATTTGTAAGGCTCTGATTTGCTGCTCATGATCATGTGTTAAACCAGGAAGTCATCACAGCAAATCAGAATCTTACAAGTCTATCAGCTGATCAAACTGATCACATGCTTCTCCATGAGCTCTCCTAGGCAGGTCCATCCCTACTTCTCAGGAGGGCCAGGCCTGCACTTAATTGCTGTTCACCTGCCTCATTTGCATAGATAAAAGCTCTAATTTATTAACCCTTGTAATAAAAAAATAAAAAAGGTACCTCAGATAGGTTCATAGAAAAATATTTTACTTATACGTACCCATAGTAATCTCATCATGTAATGTGTTATATCACATATGCTTTAAGCCATCCAAAATTAAAGGACTACTGTAGGGGGGTCGGGGGAAAATGAGTTGAACTTACCCGGGGTTTCTAATGGTCCCCCGCCGACGTCCTGTGCCTGTGCAGCCACTCACTGATGCTCCGGGCTCCGCCTCTGGTTCATTTCTGGAATTTCCGACTTTAAAGTCGGAAAACCACTGTGCCTGCACGGCTGTGTCCTCGCTCCCGCTGACGTCACCAGGAGCGTACTGCGCAAGCAAAGACCATACTGGGCCTGCGCAATCCTGGTGATGCCAGAGGGAGGGAGGGCACGGCTGCTCAATTGCAGTGGTTTTCCTACTTTAAAGTTGGAAATTCCAGAAGTGAACCGGAGGCAGATCCTGGAGCATCGGTGAATGGCTGCGTGGGCACAGGACGTCTGCGGGGACCATTAGAAGCCCCGGGTAAGTTCAACTCATTTTCCCTCGACTCCCCTACAGTAGTCCTTTAAGCCTTAGTTTGTGCTTCCTGTAATTCTAACACTAAATATAGTCCCTTCTGTAAGCCTAACACTATCCTTTCACCTACAGCTAAAACAAACCACACTGAATAACAACACTACTCTCACACTGTTACTGGCTCTTTAATCCGACTGTTTAAGGTCTTTTTGGGCTAAAAATGACTGGTAGCCATTCAACCTCCTTAGGTTGCTTTGCTTATTTTTAAGAGCAATGTGTTTTTCTGGCATGCATTTTTGGTGTATTATGATAATTTAAGAAATCTGTAGTGCATTAACTACTTGCCGACTGCTCCACGCCAATTGGCGTGAGCAGTGCGGCAGCCCCAGGACCACTCCACGCCCATTGGCGTGAACTGTCTTCTAAAGGGCTAGCAGGGGATCTAGCGCACGCTGCGCGTGCATCTCCTGCTTGGGGGCGGAGCTCCGCCCCGCCTTCAGTCTCCGTGCGGCGATCGCTGCTCGGGAGACTATTATCGCGATCGCGTGATTGGCCGGCAGGGGAGAGGGAGAGAGGGGGAAAAAAAGTAAAATTTATTTAAAAATGAAATACATAAATATTTATAAAAATAAAAACAAACAATGTGGGGGCGATCAGACCCCACCAACAGAGAGCTCTGTTGGTGGGGAGAAAAGGAGGGGGGAATCACTTGTGAGCTGAGTTGTACGGGCCTGCAGCTTTATCTTAAAGCTGCAGTGGCCCAATTAAGTAAAAATGGTCTCGTCACAAGGGGGGGTTAACACCACAGTCCTCAAGTGGTTAAAAGTGTCTTGAAGTCATACATTTTTAAAGCAAATGGGAAATGAGATAAGTATTAATATATAATTTATAAATGCTTTACCTTTTATCTCCTGTGTATAAAATGTGAATGATTTTTTATTTTTTGTTGGCTGTGGCAGGTCTCAGCCAGCGCACTATGTCACAGATTTTTGGCCTTTTATGCGGATGTAGATGTTTACTGTATGAATAGTGGGGTTGTTTTTAATATACATGTGTACAGAAAAATGCAGGAAATGCCAGCAACCCAAGAGTTTGTGCCTGGAAAAGAATAAACCTAGGGGTTACCCTTGGGGACTGTCAAGAGCCTTTAGGTAATGGAGTCAAACAGGTGCATAAAGGGTTAGCTGGACACCGTACTGGTTAAGGTGCAGACTAAATGAAGGGGGCCCCATGCGAATGGGTGTGGTCATAAAATATCATGGAAGGATCCAAAAATTGCTAATAACATAAAAGTATTGGAACATAGGTTGCATTCTGTAGGCACTGTATTAATGTACACATATTTTCAACCTACTCATTATGTCTCATAATTTACTGGGCCACAAGCAATTTCACATCTGCTCATCAGAATCAATTTATTTCATCTAGTAGGTTTGCACCTACAAGGAATTTGTCTTGGCAGTTGCTAAACAAACGCAACACACACACACACACACACACACACACACACACACACACACACACACACACACACACACACACACACACACACACACACACACACACACACACACACACACACACACACACACACACACACACACACACACACACACACACAATACAAGGACAGACAGTATGTACAGTATATTACAAGTCAAGGACAGCAATATATTCTTGGGATTGTGTGCAGCAGTGTCACACAATCCCAAGAAAAAGAAGAAAACTAGTAAAAATGTAAATGGTTAAAAAAACTACCCTATCATAATTATTTATATGTATTATTAATCTATCTACATAGCACCGATATCCTCCATTGTGGTTTTTACAGAGTGCAGTCATGTCACTGACTCTCATCAGTCATAACAAGCGTGTACAATCTAATCCTACCACAATTATAGGCAAAAGTCTCTCGACCATATTATTACTAGAAGTAAAGACTGCCGTACTGAGAGACAGCCACATGGGGTAAAATGACATGGAGGTAAAAATATCTACATGGAGGGGAATGACACAGACAGCTACTGAACTGCTGGGTGCCGGCAGGGCTGGTTCTAGACTTTTTGCCGCCTGAGGCAAACTTGTGAGGATGCCCCCTCCCCCATAGGTAGTAAAATTGCCCTCAGTATAGGTAGCCTGAGAGGGTAGCAGCCAGGAAGGGGGGGGGGGCAGCGGGCACAGCATGTGCTCCCCCATCCGCTCTCCTCCTTCCAGTGTGTAAGGCAGCGGGTGGCTGAAGTAATTACTCGCCTCTTCCTTCCGCATTCCAGTGTGCATACCACCGATCATCACTAAAGTCTGCCTTAGATACTGGGAGACGCTGCGCTCATAGCTAGAGGGAGAGCGCGGACGGGAGGGGGGGGGACCCAGGTGAGGGAGGGGGGTTTCAACCCCCCTCCCCGCCGCTGTGCCTGCTGCCCCCCTTCCTGGCTGCTACCCCTAAAGCTCATCTACCCCCCCCCCCACCCACGGTCAGGCATGCGCCGCTCCCACTTCCACCGCCTGAGGAACCTGCCTCACCCCACCTCATGGGCGGCCCGAGGGTGGGTGCCGACACATATACAAGCCTGGAGGCTAATGTCACCCTGATTGTGGTGCAGCCCCATGGGCCCCAGAGGACATGGGGTCCCTGTGTGGCTGCACAGGCCTATGTCCACACTTGAATCCCAGCTCAAGAGCCAGTAGGTAAAACGATAAGGAGTCTTTGAGCAAGGCCCCCTAATTATCCCTGTTGCAAGTGGAGCGCACCCTAAGTGGCTGCAGTCCTGAAGCACTTTGAGTCTGCGATATAAATGTTGGGGCCCATATGCAATTCACTTTTTCTCCTGAGTTTTCTCCTAGGACCTAGGTGATATTTTCACAACTTGTAAATAAAATGTATTTTAAATTACCAGCAAACAAGAAAATACTAAAAATAATTTTGATAGCAGTTTTGCAATTACTTTGTGGTACTTTTGTAATTAAAATGCTGAAAAATTATTTTAAATACTAGATGAAAAATTATCTCCTAGGAGAAAAAGGTAATTGCATATGGGCCTATGTATCTAGTCTTGTCTAAAAATAATGATAGATAAGGTCAATAGAAGATGAATTCTTGCTCAAGGCCGATCAGCAAGCAGTAATCTGTGTATTTCTTTACACCATGCCTTGTTGCCAACCTTCTGGGGGGGGGAAGGGGGGGGGAGGGGGAGGGCAAGCTCAGATGGGGGGGCATTAACCTCCTTGGCAGTTATCACGAGTCAGGCTTGGGGTGGAAAAACAAGCCAGGAGCGGTGACCCCGAGCGTGACTCATGGTAGCCGCCAGCAGAAGGTTTCACTCACCTCCCGTGGATCCAGACATTGGCAGCAATTCTCCTTCCTGTCCTCCGAGTCTCTGGATCCTTCGGGTGAGATCGCCTTTTGTCGTCATGACGACAGCCGGCAATCTCACTATAGGGTTACAGCGCCAACTGGAGGATGGAGGGAGAACTGCAGCGCTGGATCCCAGGGAGGTGAGTGAGTGCTGGGGCTGCTGATGATCTCTCTGCGGTGTGATTTTTTTCCTGGTTTTAGGGTCTAAAAGCCTGCAAAAAACGGCACCGCTTTTAGACCCTAAGATCTGGAAAGAATCAGATCGTCAAGGGGGTTAATGATTAGTGGGATCAATGGGATCCTGAGGCTTCCCTCTTCTTTAGCTCAGGTACATTTTAAGCCCCAAATATAGTCAACATCCGAATACACTCAAATTGTAAAAAATTAGTATTCAAATAATACAAAGAACTATAAACAAGTTTGTATAAAATTTGGGCACCATGTTACTGTAAATATCGACAACAAATATTTTTGTGTACTGATTTACCATGATGCCCATTAGCCCGGTAAATATTGGCAACAACACAATTAACAAATCTACAACTACATTATAATTTTTGCACCGTATTAAATATGGGTAAGGGCTCATTCAAACCTAAGCGGGAATCGGGCGATTCCCGCTAACTGCTAGTCCTATTGTACCCTATGGCAGTGTTCTCACTGCCGCGCTCGTGGGCATTTTGCGATTAGCAATAATTGCAAACATGTTACCTGCAGCATTTTTGGCGGCGATTCTGAAGCGGTCGCGATTAGCATGTATAGAACCGCTAATCGCAATCGCTCGCAGCGATTCTAGCGGGGGGAAGGGGGGGGGGGGAGGGGGGATTTTGGGGCATTAGGGAGTTTAGGCATCAGAAAGGGGGTTTTGCGGCTGTTCTGGCACCACGCTTTAAGTTAAATTGAAACCAATATGGCAGCATTTATACTTTCCTGGGGCTCTAGCCCCATGTACTCTGTTGACTCCCTCACCATCCTCCCGGGCGGCTCCGTTCGGCTGCACTGGGCATGCGTAGCCCAGCCCATCCCACTCATGGACAGTGAGGGAGGCAATGGAGTACATGCGGTTGGAGAGAGCCCCGGTAATGTGTATCAGATCAATATATACTTCTGTTCCTATGATTGGAAGAAACAACTTATCCAGACAATCACAAGACAATGACAAGATGCTTAACTTACAGTTTATTGGAACTAGACAATCACAAGATTATGAAAAGACAGCAACAGACATTACTCAACCAGAAGAATGCTTATACCAGAAGATTTCACTAACCAATGGACAATCTAACATTAATCTACCATGTTCAGCAATTATTATTTTATGTGGACTATGTATATCCATAACACAACCCATTTTTATACATCATATTAACATGTGATTACCCTACGTCATAAGCTTCATAAAAATGCTCTCCCCGAACTATCTGGGGCAGATAATTATACCGTCCACTTTCGGTGTGAGACTCTCAATTATGCATGCATAACTATTTGGTTTCCAGGTAGACCCGAGGCCTGCAATCTGGGAGAGAATTTCTCCATTTTTTATATTTTTTACATAAGTATAAATACTGCAATATGCGCCGTCTCAGGTACACTTTAAGGTTTGGCCTAAGGAAGGGGGTTTGCGACAGGGGGGGCGGTTAAAGTTAGGCTTAGTTGGCTTCAAGTCACTAATGCTGGGAATACACGGTTTGTTTTTGAGGTGATTAGATTGTTCGATAGATAATTTTCGACATGTCCGATCTCCCTTTCGATCCCTTCAGCGCTCGATTGCTGATAGAAGTGAATAGAGAAAGATGAAAAAAAAACAGCAGAAGATAAGAGAATCGACTGCAGAATCGAGCGGGAAAAACGATCAAGAGGAGAATTGAGCACCAGAAACGAACCGTGTATTCCCAGCATTAGACTTGTTCAGTAAACAGTAGAAGTCTAATCAGCTGTGGAGTAGATCTGGCAGTAAGCTTTGTTCTGTTACCGTGATGTTCTCCCACTTCTGTGCAGTGAAAGCATTAAGAAGCATCCCCGGATCCCATAGATCAGCATGCTCCCTTTCAGCCACTCTGAATCTGTGTATAAGTGTTTCTTAACAATTTTTTTTTTTATAGCCTGAGTTTAGATGAATTTTCAATAAACACGAGATAAGATAATGGATGATTTCAGCAGTTGCTCCTTTGCAACTTGGAGCAGGAGTCAAAAGGGTTAAGCAGTGTTTCTCAAACCTGTCTTTGTAACTACCCAACTGTAACAATTGGTGTCAGCACGCAGAGAGAATCTGATTATTGGTGTCAGCACGCAGAGAGAATCTGATTATTGGTGTCAGCACGCAGAGAGAATCTGATTATTGGTGATCTGCAGTATCACCAAGAATGCAGATATATACCTGATTATTGATGATCTGCAGAATCACCGATAATACAGATATATTGCTAACCTCTGGACACCTTTTGGTATGTGAGTGTTTGGTGCAACAGTAGTACTTTGAGTAATGCACCTGCCGAGCAGGTGATAATAGACAGTAAAGAGACACTGCTCTGAAAGCACAGGAACCTTCCAGCAGCCTGAGACTCCTCAAGGAGTGGAGTCAGGCTGAAGATAGGGAAGGCCAGAGAGTGAGTGACACCTGAAGGTGGATGTCACTATCTGGTCTGGAGACTACATCTTAATAGGAGAGATAGCTCTCGAGGTCGGACTCGCCAGGTCGGCAACACACTGACAGATAAGTACAAAGACAGAAGGCTGATTCGGTATCCAAGGCAAAGCAGGGTCTGGCAACGGAATAACACTAATGATAATACAGTTCCCTAGTCTTGGGTGCGAGGTCCGTGGTCTCAGTACCCTGGAACTAGTCTGGAGAATAACACAACTGATAATAAAGTTCCCTAGTCTTGGATGCGAGGTCCGTGGTCTCAGCACCCTGGAACTAGTCTGGAGTATAACACAAATGATAATACAGTTCCCTAGTCTTGGATGCGAGGTCCGTGGTCTCAGCACCCTGGAACTAGTCTGGAGTATAACACAAATGATAATACAGTTCCCTAGTCTTGGTTGCGAGGGCCGTGGTGTCAGCACCCTGGAACTAGTCTGGAGTATAACACAAATGGTAATCAAAAGTAATCTGGCTCAGTGTGAATTCCCAGGTCCTCCTGGTTCAAGCACACTGTAGGATCTGACTATGGTCTGAATGCTTCCACGTAAGTGTTCGCAACGGCAGACAACCAGCAACTGGCAAGCAAGCTATATATATATAGTTGCAGGACTCTGCCGCCTGGCCCAAGTCACTCAGCCAATCAGGAGTCCAGCAGGAATCAACTGATCGTCCTGATCAGCTGATCCATCTCCTGCTGGCATAAAGGTCCTGACTTCTGGCTCGCACGCGTAGTTCTCCACCCAGGTGCACTAACAGACCCAGCCACACCAGACACACGCTGCTGCGTGCAAACCGCCGCGTTGGATGCGGAAACTGCTGCCTTGCTGCCAGTACACGCGGCGGCTTTTCCGCGTTTTCCCACACCAACAGTGCACGTTTTGCAGGCAACCTCACCTATGTACAGGTGGTGTAATTAGTGTCTTAGCTAGGTGGATTTTATGTACTGTAGCTGAAACACTAATTATCCCACCTGTGCATAGGTGAGGTTGCCTGAAAAACATGCACCGCTAGGGAGTCACAAGGACAGTTTGGAGAAACACTGGTCTAATGCCTAGTACACAGCATACAATTTTCTGTTAGATTTCACCTTACAATTTTCTGTTATGCTGGGAATACACGGCTCAATTCTGAGCCATTTAGATGGCTCGATAGATAATTTCCGATATGTTTGATCTCCCGCCCGATCGTTTCCGTGCTCAATTCAGCATTGAGGACATTGGAAAAAGATAAGAAAAACGAGCGGAAGATAAGAGGATCGCCTGCGGAATCGAGCGGGGAATCGATCAGGCAGGAGAATCGAGCTGCAAAATCGAGCCGTGTATGCCCAGCATTAGATTTTTATATTTTCTATTATGACGGGAATACACGATGCGTTTTTGCGTTCGTTTTTGCCGTCGTTTTCGCTTTCGATAGATTCTACTCTCGATTCACTGCTCGATTCCCCTCTCGATTCCTTATCTTTTCTTATCAATTACATTCACTTGAATGAGGAGAATAGAAACGAAAGTAGAATCGACCAGATCTGACAGGTTGGAATTTATCTATCGAACCCATCTATCTAAAGTAAAAACTTAACGTGTATTCCCAGCATTAGATTATTTTCTGTAGAGACTGGTCATTATCTCTGGTGCATTGTCTTCTGGTTATCTCCTGCTGAGTAGAACAATGCATCCTTATTTTGCTCGACCTCTCAGTGGCTTTTGACACAGTCGATCATGAAATCTTGCTCAACAGGCTAAAAGAGTACTGTGGCATAGATGACGTTCTCCGGTGGTTCAACTCCTTCCTGGCTGGCAGAACACAAAGGGTCGCCTTAGGGCCCTTCCTCTCCAACCCTGTACCACTAAAATATGGTGTAGCTCAGGGCGCAATATTATCCCCTTTACTTTTCACCATATACATGCTGCCACTTGGAGAAATCATACAAAAACATGGGCTGACAAATCATTGCTATGCTGATGACACCCAGCTATATTTGTCATTCAAACCTGGCGTCACAGATCCTACTCCACAAATAAACGCATGTTTAGCTGAGCTTCAGGAGTGGATGAATAATAATTGGCTAAAACTTAATGCTGACAAAACTGAGGTTCTTGTTATCGGGGGTCAGGGCCCAACAGCAAAGCAGCCCCAGTCTCAAGCAGCACCGCTAAGGATAGAGAGCTCAGGCCTGAACAAATCAGACTGTGTGCGCAGCCTGGGACTGGGAGTACTGATTGATGGGAAATTAAGCTTCAGGAATCAAATCTCAGCTGTTGTGAAACATTCCTTCTTTCACCTAAGGAATATTGCAAGGATTAAACACCTCATTCCTTCAGTGCTCTTTCACACCACAGTCCTTTTTCAGCGTTTTAACGCAAAGTCTATACTATAGTCCATAGACTTTCATTTTACCTTTCACACCCGACGCTGCGTTTCGATGGGTTGCGGTACAACGCATTCCGGCACATTTTATCGTCGGGAATCAGCGTTTCCCCGTCGGGTTAATTGATACTACCGCCGCTACTCAGCGTCGCACCGCAGGTTCCCGACGACAGCCGCAGGCTAGTAAAACGCGTGCAGGAGAACGGCTCCTGCACGCGTTGTAGATGTGTAACAGGCCTCAGAGGATCTTCCAACTCTAGTTCATGCCTTCGTCACATCAAGATTGGACTACTGCAATGTTCTCTACACAGGCCTTCATAAGACCTACGCCGCCTGCAATTAGTACAGAATGCCGTCGCAAGGCTGTTAACGAGCCAACCCCGCCATTGCCACATAACACCAACCCTGTACTCACTCCACAGGCTACTGATAAAATTGAGAATTTTGTTCAAGATTGGCTAACTGACATTCAAATCCTTGCACAATCTGGGCCCTGGATGCCTGAAGGACTTGTTGCAACTGCATCACACCCCCCACAATCTTAGATCAAAAGGACGTAACACCTTTGTCATGCCCAGAGTCCACCTCAAAACCTTTGGAGACAGAGCCTTTTGTCATGCTGCCCCTACACTTTGGAACTCCCTGACACACCCAATCAGGACAGCTCCATCCCTGGAAGCATTTACAATGGCTTGCAAAAGTATTCGACCCCCTTAAAGTTTTCCATATTTTGTCACATTACTGCCACAAACATGAATCAATTTTATTGGAATTCCACATGAAAGACCAATACAAAGTGGTGTACAGTTGAGAAGTGGAATGAAAATCATACATGATTCCAAACATTTTTTACAAATAAATAACTGCAAAGTGGGGTGTGCGTAATTATTCCGCCCCCTGAGTCAAAACTTTGTAGAACCACCTTTTGCTGCAATTACAGCTGCCAGTCTTTTAGGGTATGTCTCTACCAGCTTTGCACATTTAGAGACTGAAATCCTTGCCCATTCTTCTTTGCAAAACAGCTCCAGCTCAGTCAGATTAGATGGACAGCGTTTGTGAACAGCAGTTTTCAGATCTTGTCACAGATTCTCGATTAGATTTAGATCTGGACTTTGACTGGGCCATTCTAACACATGGATATGTTTTGTTGTAAACCACTCCATTGTTGCCCTGGCTTTACGTTTAGGGTCGTTGTCCTGCTGGAAGGTGAACCTCCGCTCCAGTCTCAAGTCTTTTGCAGACTCCAAGAGGTTTTCTTCCAAGATTGCCCTGTATTTGGCTCCATCCATCTTCCCATCAACTCTGAACAGCTTCCTTGTCCCTGCTGAAGAGAAGCACCCCCAGAGCATGATGCTGCCACCACCATATTGGACAGTGGGGATGGTGTGTTCAGAGTGATGTGCAGTGTAGTTTTCCGCCACACATAGCGTTTTGCATTTGGGCCAAAAAGTTCAATTTTGGTCTCATCTGACCAGAACACCTTCTTCCACATGTTTACTGTGTCCCCCACATGGCTTGTGGCAAACTGCAAACGGGACTTCTTATGCTTTTCTGTTAACAATGGCTTTCTTCTTGCCACTGTTCCATAAAGGCCAACTTTGTGCAGTGCACAACTAATAGTTGTCCTATGCACAGATTCCCCCACCTGAGCTGTAGATCTCTGCAGCTCATCCAGAGCCACCATGGGCCTCTTGACTGCATTTCTGATCAGCACTCTCCTTGTTCGGCCTGTGAGTTTAGATGGACGGCCTTGTCTTGGTAGGTTTACAGTTTTGCCATACTCCTTCCATTTCTGAATGATCGCTTGAACAGTGGGATGTTCAAGGCTTTGAAAATCTTTTTGTAGCCTAAGCCTGCTTTAAATTTCTCAATAACTTTATCCCTGACCTGTCTGGTGTGTTCTTTGGACTTCATGGTGTTGTTGCTCCCAATATTATCTTAGACAGCCTCTGAGGCCATCACAGAGCAGCTGTATTTGTACTGACATTAGATTACACACAGGTGCACTCTATTTAGTCATTACCACTCATCAGGCAATGTCTATGAGCAACTGACTGCACTCAGACCAAAGGGGCTAAATAATTATGCACACCCCACTTTGCAGTTATTTATTTGTAAAAAATGTTTGGAATCATGTTTTCGTTCCACTTCTCAAGTGTACACCACTTTGTATTGGTCTTTGATGTGGAATTCCAATAAAATTGATTCATGTTTGTGGCAGTAATGTGACAAAATGTGGAAAACTTCAAGGGGGCTGAATACTTTTGCAAGCTACTGTAAGTCTAAACTGAAAACCCACCCCTTCAGTCTGGCATTCATGAACACCTGACTATCTCCTCTGTAACACAGTCCAGACTGCAACCCTGTATTGATCTGAGACACAACTATGCGCTTTGAGTCCTATGGGAGAAAAGCGCTTTACAAATGTTATTGTATCCTATACAATAAAGTCCAAGTGTCGCTGCGTCCAACAGTTTTGCAGCGCCCCTGTGTCCCTGGTATTGTTTTACTGCCGGGCTGCTGGAGAGACCAGGGACCGGGGTGGGAGGGTGGACGGGCAGTTGCGTGCGGCGGCGGGTGCGTGCACATGCGCAGAGACTGGGGGCGGCGACGGCGGTAAAATATGATGCAGGTATTTTACTTTTTTTATTTGGCCTCCGAAGTCCTTAAAAAAAGACCTAGAGCCCGTTTTTAAACGGGCTTGGGTCTACTAGTTATTGTATAATGCCTAATTGTAGGCAGATAGATGGTTAGATAGATAATTTCCAGCAAAAAATCTAACAGAAAATTGTATGGTGTGTACCTAGCATAAAGGGCTGCAGGAGAAAGCTCTCTTCTCTGCTGCTTGGGGGAGAGAAAAGTGTCCCACCTAATAGCATATTGGCACAAATGGAGGTAGAAGCAGGACAGGGTGGATCCTTCTAATGGGTGGCTCCGCCTAATGGCTGGCTCCTTTGTCTGTGACATTTTATCAACCCTGATTGTCGGTTAACTACAGCTCAAAGACGGAGATAAATAACTCACATCTTAGTCGGTTTTAACACGTGTCCAATATTTGTGGATTAATATTTCTTAGCATTTATTTAGGTATTTACCTCACAAGTCGGTAATTCACCTCATGGGTCGGTAATTTCAGTTTGCTATGCAGGAACAGCCTTAGTAAATTCACATTTAATGAGATGTCCGGTAAAATCAGCTGTTTGCTGCTCTGCTATTTTTTGCATAACCAAATGCAGTAATGCTTAGTGAATCGAGCCCATAATGCACTATTCACCTCTTACATTGACATTATTGTTATTAGTAGTTTTCAGTAAGTGAAGCATAACTGCGCTCACTACTGTATCACACTTACCTCTGAGGGCTTCTGGTGCTGGGATGCATAAACCAAAAATGCTCTTTCTGCTTTAAAGGCATTTTCCACAAGTCCTGCCTAGAACAGAAAAGAAAGAGATATTATTGGTGGAATAAGAAGACCTAAAAATGTATTAAATCCAATCATTTTTACAAAATGTACTTTTATCCCCCATAACAAAACAAGCTAACCTCACCGGTCTTACTACTTTTCTCTAAAGCCACATTACATTACTTCCATGGTAATATTGTGCCTTATTTCAGTGTGACCTTATTCTGACTGCTTAAAGAGGAACTGTAGTGAAAATAACATCATTAATAAAATTGCTTACTTATAATACACAATAATAATTTATAGATTATTTAGTCAGTGTTTGGCCATTGTAAACTCTTTCTTCTCCCTGATTTACAGTACATTTAGAAATGTATCACTGGTGGTGACATCTTTAGTTCTGCCAGGTGATCTGTGCAGAATGTTCGTTTTGCTGAGAGTTCTATGCACAGAGGGAGATACTGCTTGCTTGGCAGTTGGAAAAAGCCATTATTTTCCATAATGCAGCGAGGTTCACAGACAGTAAATGGTCCTGACATCACATTGGGCATGATTCACAAAGCTTTTTCACCTTATCTATGTTGCTTTTTTAAAGGATACATCCGAGCTCACAAAAAAATGAGATCTACTTACCGGGGCTTCCTCCAGCCCCTGGCGCTCGCGCAGGCGCAGTAGATGCCAGCCTGGAGAGGTAACAGAGGCGTTAATCTGTAACGGAGGCGATCCCTGGACGCCGGAGCTGCGACGAGGGACTTATTGGCTGCCAGGGGCTGGAAGAAGCCCCGGGTAAGTAGATCTCATTTTTTTTGTGAGCTTGGATATATCCTTTAAGGTCTCAAAGAGCAAAAATGTAATATAATCAAGGTAAGAAAAGTAATATTGAAATGAAGTTATTCAGGAACAACTAACTTTGAGTGATTATTTTCTTTGTAAATGTGCTGAAAGAGAAGTTTTGTGAACAGAGGCCATTGTGGAAGAGGTTTTACCACAATATCAGCCACTCCCTGATGATCTATTATGCTGGGAATACACGATGCGTTTTTTTGGTGGATTTACCATTCGATCGATTTTCGTTTTGTTTTGCACTCAATTTCCCGCTCGATTCTCTTATCATTTCTTAGCAATTTCCATTCACTTCTATCAGAAATAAAGCGGTAAAACGATCGAAAGTGAGATCGGACATGTCGGAAATTATCTATCAAACCATCTATCTGCCGAAAAAACGCATGGTGTATTCCCAGCATAAGAAGAAAGGTAAAGGTTTTTTGTGGGAAAGGGGTGATCAGCTACGGATTGGGATGAGGTTCAATCCTGGGTTAACGTTCCTCTTTAAAGAGATACTGAAGCGAAAAAAAATTATGATATAATGATTGGTATGTGTAGTACAGCTAAGACATAAAACCTTAGCAGCTGATATACGAGTCTAATATTGTTTCAGTACAGGAAGAGTTAAGAAACTCCAGTTATCTATGCAAAAAGGCCATTGAGCTCCACGACTTTCAAAGCCGCAAAGAGTTTTGTCTTTTGAAGCTTATTATCTCAACTGTCAGTCATTGTATAGTTTTTTTCCCCAGAGTACAGTTTAAAAATTCAGTAACCTGCTCTGTAAATGTAATTCTTGGGGGGTACACTTTCTGAGTCAGCGTGTGTGCTCAAGACTATGTAGCTGGGTAATGGAAGAGGCTACACAGGTGGCCACAGGAGTAATGAACAAGGGAGCAATATTGCCCAGAGCAACTGCAGCTCTGGGCTTCCGATACCGCCTATCACGCTAGATGCTATGTGATACAATACACAACAGATGTTGTCAGTAACAGGCTAGGGCAGGCATGGGCAAACTTGGTCCTCCAGCTGTTAAGGAACCACAATGCATTGCAGGAGTCTGACAGACACAGTCTTGACTTATAAATGCAAATGCATTATGGGACTTGTAGTTCCTTAACAGCTGGAGGGCCAAGTTTGCCCATGCCTGGGCTAAGGTCATACACATTGGATCAGATATCAGTGGTACAGTGGACTAGACAGAATCAGAGTCGGTAACAGGCTAAGGTCATACACGTCAGATCAGATGATTGCGGTACAATGGACTAGGCGAGAGAATGGTCAGTAAAGCTAAGGTCCTATCTAAGGGCCTTTTTCCACTAGCCTGCGATTTGCGATTTGCTGCTGATCGCAAATCGCAAGGTACATTAAACTACTGGAAACTGCAGCAGCAATTTCCATTAGTGCGATCCGATTGCGATGCGATTTTGGTCAAAGCGCAATCGTCGTCCTGCCGCGTTTTGTATGCGATTGAGCTGGACTATAATGAGTATAGTAGCTCAATCGCAATCGCAATCGCATGGTGGAAATTGAAACGCGATTGCGATCGCGATCGCAATTGCAATCGCATTTCATAGTGGAAAAGAGCCCTAAGTCAGTCTGGCAGTCGCATTGAAATACATTAATTGAGTAATGAAAGTTGCATTAATATACAATGGCTGCTTAGTGCGATGCCGCACTAATCCCCAGGCTGAGTAACAAGACAAACAACAGACAGACAGACGGAATGCTTTGCCAATCTAATCACTGCCCCAGCGACGGCAAACATTCACACTCACCTAGACAAGACAAACAGGTAGAAGCATAACTAATGGCAACCGCTGCTTCAGTTACGTCCTCAGGAACAAGGCAAGAAGGTTAACTACCAGTCACCAGCGTGGTGAAGGCAGAATCTAAGCTATCAGGATAGTGGACTTTACTGACTCCCGCGGGTTCAGCAAACATCCAGCAGGCATGGAAATACAAAGCAAGTCATTAAACAATATTATCACAGCATGGACCCAGCAACAACTCAGGGAGTCTGAAATGGGAGGCAGATTTTTATGTGGATGCAGGCATGCAAATTCCCACACAGCTGAATTACTCAATTCTGAGCAAGCTCGATTACAAGCTGCTAGCTGAAGGACTCTCATGACAAATACATGCAATATTATGCAACAACATGCATGTAGAAAATCCAGGGCTATCTGGCTGCAGTTCAACTGCAGCAAGCAATAGGAGGAGTCATGACAGCATCCTGAGCTGCTCTGAACTGCAGAGTGATTGCAAATGACAATGAGACTTATTGCTAATGCGCAACCGAATGCAAGCAGATAAGTCAGGACTGCCCGGTTGCAGTTCCACTGCAACCGACAGAACATGCTACAGGAGAGATCCTGACAGTAAAATCATTTAAAATGCCGAGTAGTGCGTAAACTGCAAATAATAGAGAATGATGCAATGTTATAAAAAAAAACACTATATAACTGAAAATAAAAATATGAGAATATTTTCTTTGCTTCTAATGTTCTAGTAATTTTCTGTACTACACATACAATTCATATCATAATTTTCTTTTCACTTCAGTGTCTCTTTAACAGTTATCTCTGAAGAGGATCAAATGCCTGAACGCTGACAGTGTGTGTCCACAAATAAAGTAAAACTCCACATCAAATTTTTTATTTTGTTTCAGATGGAGTTGGAAAAGTATAGGTCTATTACTGCGCATCACTTAAGGCTCAAGACGTTGCCTGATGAAGCCCCTTCTGTTGAAGAGTTTACAACTCTGAGGGAATGGAGCAAAGCTATTTTTTCTGCTTTCTATGGAGTTGAAGGTATCAGCTGTGGCTGCTGAGCAACTTAGCCCAACACAACATATTGCACATTTTTGTATTGCTCCTTTATGGTTTGAAAATCAGCGTGTATAGTATATTTATATAAAAAATCTAAACAGTAAGCCACAAATCTCTGCTATAGGGTAAGTGGGGCAAAGGGATCTTTAGCCCATATTTGGTAGGACTCCCTCTTGGTGTCCTGTTTCTGGATGCGTATTTTGAACCTAATCTCTGATGTCCTGAACATTTTGTTCCAGAAGGACCCTTCATTTTGCTCTTAGGCAATAAAGCTAGTAGAATGTGCCAACCTTCCATTTGTCTTCCCAACACAGTGCTGTATCGGCGAGGTCATATCTTGCAGCAAATTAGAAGTGTGCTAAACTGGATACCGATCCAGTCATTACCAGATTTCATAAAATTATGATATTTTAACTTGCTATTGCTGGTACCGTATGATGACATTTGCAAAAACGTGGTCACCTTGGACTGCCTATGAGAGTAATATTGGACTATCTTATATGCCGTATTTGGATACTTAGTGTTAACCCACTGGTGTTTAATTTAATTTGATTAGTATTTGTATCTTATTTTTGCCCCCTTCGCAGGGAATCTGTTGGATTTGCAAACTGTTTCTGATACTCTAATAAAAACCTTTAAAAATGAAAAATGACCTAATTAAAATTAACCCTGTAGATTGATATTACCATATTTACTGTTATGAACTGCACTTTCTGTTGGTATACCTCTGCACTCCTGATTGCATTTAATGTCTTGTTCACCTTTATGCCAGCAATACTCCCTCATTTCTTGCATTGCAGATAGAAATATTTTGTACATTTAGTTGTTACCCTTTGTATGTTATGACCACTTTATGACAAATAAATAACCTTTTATCTAGTTAAAAAAAATCAAGTAAACAAACAACAGGAATAACCTGTGCGCAACGGGAGAGAGGTTCAGCTCGCCTATTGCAGGAAAAAAATGTCTTTAGTTTTTAGATTTTAAATGTTAACCATGGCTAGAACAGCAATGTAATCCTTCTATAGCTCCTGGACCACAAAAAAAGTTTAAAATCACTTAAAAATAACTAGCAAGGAATGAGCTTCCTTGTTGCATGTGGTTTTTTTTACAGTCCTTTTCACTATTCCAAAAAGTGATAGGCTGATTTTGAGTCAAAAGGTGCCTGATGTACCTAAGCCTAAGTAAGCCTGCATGCATTCCTCCCCTAAGTCATACCAAACCATATGGCTTTAAACACTGCAGACATATTGTGAGACAGCAGGGAAGAATCGCGTACGCTGATTATAAACACCCATGCACTTTGGCGCAGGCTAAGCCAAATGACGGCTCACCTTGCTGCCGCTCAAATTCCAGGCGGTGTTAATTACTATACCCCCTCTGAGTCGTAGCAACATGGGGGCATATAAATTACACTACTGCCCGGTCATAGACATAATAACATTATGTCTATGGTGGCGCCCTGATCAGGTGCAGCTCAGGGAAAAGAGCGCACTAACCTGACTTGCTTCAAGAAGAACACCCCCCCCCCCCCTCCAAAAAAAAAAAAAAAACTTCTTCTGTCAGTGTTGAGGACTGTTGTTCTGGACCAATAGAGAGCTCGGCAGGAAACTCAAATATGTCAACTTTTGGGTTCCCTGTCAGTTTGCAGCAAGGATGCAAGGTACAGAAAAAAAAATATGTTTTCAAAGGTGCTTAGGGTGGCTTCAGTAAACCAGCCTAGAGTTTATCAGAGATAAAAGCAAACAGCTTTACTTACAATGACTGTAACAATACTCAGAATTTAAGTCAAACTTGGGAATATAAGTAGGTAGCTCTATCACTTTATGGTCTTGATTCACAAAGCCGCGCTAATGCATAGCAAAGCCGTGCTATGCGTGTAGCGCACAATGTTACTGACATTATGTGCGCACAGATTTACACGCTTACACTAACAAAGTTCTTCACGTGTTAACGCATCACAATGCATGCATTGTGCCACGTTAACATGCAAAGAGCTTTGTTGGCGCGCGTGGTAAACCTGTGCGCGTAAAACTTTGCGCGAGTAACATTGCGTGCTATTACCGCGGCTTTGTGAATCGAGCCCAATGTGAGAATGTATAGTATAAGGTATAAACAGCCATAAATAAGAATCTAGGCGCATCTGTGTCACTCTAATATATTTCATGATAAATTTTGACTGGCCCAATTTCGGCTAACTGGAATTATAAGCATATCATTGGTCATATCGAATGCTGACCATTGGCCAATAGGAGCAGCCTCAGCTGAGAGCAGTGAAAGAGGTAGGGGCACACATTGCAAAGCATAGAAACTACAGTGAAACAAGACATGAGGCAGTTATAACACAGCAACGTGCATATTGTACACTGTACTTCACAGAAATGGGACAGGTGTACTTTAATGTTGGGGAGTTATTAGTGATCACTGAGTTCTAAACAAACCGGAATGCCAATTCTGTCAGTATGTGGAATTCACCATTGTTACTGAACTATAACAAAATCATTTCCTGTCACAGAATCTGAATAGGCATCAGCCTGATTGCAATTGGAATAACAAAATCTGCAGTAGGTGATGCTTGTTGGCTGATGCTTTTCATAGTGTTATCTCACTCGGTCCTTCCAATGGAGCGCAGATGATTTGTGGATCTTGTTTAGTACAATAGGGCAGCAAGCCGTCGTTCAGACCTCATTGTTTACATTTCTGCTGACACTATGCTATGACCTTATTCTTCTATATTCCAGTTCACTGAGCTCCCATTGACACATCTTCTGGTTAGTGGATGTAACAGAATGCACAATGCAGCTCAGCTGCCTAAACAAATAGAAGAATGACGTATAGAGACAGCCATTCAATCTTCCTATGTTTGTACATATTACACATATTCTCATATATTTTATATTATGCCAGTGACATGAAGACCTGTATAGCATCTATTGAATGTGTCATCAAAAGAGACAGCAGTGATGCCGGTGTATATTTTAAGTACAGTGATGCGTTAATCTGTCAAAATATACCTATTGCCTTTGGATTAGTGGCATCACACAGGAAAGGATGTATGTGGAAAATGTCACATAAATTAATAGAGTCTATTTCAAATTCTGCCGGAAAAAGTGATTGATATGGCTGCAGTTTTGAACATTCTTTTATACGAAATAATTCATAACCCTATGCCTGAATTTAATATTTGCTCAATACTTGGATTTACTGCTGAGCATTCCATGATCATTTTTAAAAATGTATTTTTATTGACGAATCAATAATAATAATAATAATAAAGTCAATTTTTTTTTTTAAAGCAACCCAAGTCTGTTTTATAGACATTTTCAGTTTTCCTAGCAACCCCTTGCAGTCACAGGCTACAGGGTTTTTCTTTTGGGCTAAGTGAATGTTTAATATCCAGTTTTTTACATTGTACATTTACATATCTGCCCATTTACATGGGCAGCACGGTGGCGTAGTGGTTAGCGCTCTCGCCTTGCAGTAGATCGAATCCCAGCCAGGTCAACATCTGCAAGGAGTTTGTATGTTCTCCTTGTCTCTGCGTGGGGTTCCTCCGGGCACTCTGGTTTCCTCCCACATCCCAAAAACATACAGATAAGTTAATTGGCTTCCCCCTAAATAGGCCCTAGACTACGATACATACATTACACGATACATACATAGACATATGACTATGGTAGGGACGAGATTGTGAGCCCCTCTGAGGGACAGTTAGTGACAAGACAATATACTCTGTACAGTGCTGTGTAATATGTCAGCGCTATATAAATACTTAAATAAATAAATAAATACAAATAATAATCTTTAGTGAATGACTCACAGAGAATCTGAAAGATATACAAGGATTTACATCATAACTATAGTGTGTTTACAATTATGGGCATAAAATGTAGGCCCCTTTTAACCCTCCTGGCGGTCTATTAAAAACTGCCAGGGGGCAGCGCAGCAGTTTTTTTTGTTTTTTTTTAAATCATGTACCGATCCCAGGGCTCGCTACATGATAGCCGATGTGCAGCGGCATCCCCCCACCCGCTTCGATCGCCTGTTCAAAGAACGGGATTTCCTGGAGGGTCACCGACGTCATTGGGAGTCCCGATCCAACCCTCAGCGCTGCCTGGCACTGATTGGCCAGGCAGCGCACGGGGTCTGGGGGGGCGGCGCGGCGGCTAATCGGCGTGGAGCGACGACAATAGGAGTGCACACACAGCTAGCAAAGCAAATTATGCAAATCGGCCCAGAAGGGCCTGAGAAATCCTCCTGCGTGGCTTACCCCGAACTACATTCGGGGTTACCGCCAGGAAGGTTAAACTAGCAAGCTATACCTGCGTTGGGTTACCCTATTACCCAAAAACAAGGAAAGACTATGGAGACTTTCACGCTTCTTGCAGTCCTTTTCGGTGCGCTGGAAGTATCTGTGCTGACGCAAGGGCAACAGCTCGTTACCGCAAGTAACACAGTATATATTTACTGCCTGGTTTATATTTCCTGTCCAGCAGAGAGTGTGTCACTGAGCAGGGGGCGGTGCTATGCACATAACCTTGTCGGCGCATTCTGCTGCAGGGTTATATTTTTCTTTGCGGCAAGAGCATCGGATCCCCACCGCAACGCAAAAAAATAGATGTAAAACCAGCCTTAATCTAAAAGCCAGTATTTATATTTATTCTAAATATTATGACTTCGTGTAGGTAATTTCCTTTAGCCCTTGAGTGAGGAAACTAAGGGATTTGAAAAAAAACAAACAAACCAAAAACTCCCTTTTCTCTTTCACTGGGGTTGAGGTTGCTATCCGGTTCTCCTGATTAATGGAGCTTTCACATAGCAGATAGGCACCCATCCTATTATCCCCATAGCTTTTTTGGAAAGACAGATGTGAGGAAGAACCCCTTCTCCATCAACATTGGAACAAACAAAAGTGCTTTACAAGGGGAGGTAGGTTTCTCAACTCCAACCTACCTAATAATGAATGCCATATCAAGGACAGGGTTTGGTTGGCATCTCTAGCGGATACATAATTTGTGATATTATTTTTTTTTTACTTATAATAAAAAATAAGTCTGCAAAATATTTAGATAAAATTATTTATTTGAAGTTGTAGTGAATTCCTTCAACATCTCCTTACAAAATACACGGTTATTTACTAGTTATCACTGAAACCACTGCCTGGAATATCACTGATGACCGTTAAATGGGCGGTGTGACTTTCATGATCGGTAAACGGCTTCTTACAGATATTGGCCCTTATTCAATTTATTTTTTCTCACAAGATTTCTCCTAAGAGATCATTTTTCCTCTTTAGTTTAAAATAACTTTTCAGCACTCTGCAATTGAGAAAGTACCAAAAAATAGGTGCTGTCTAAATAATTCTGAGTATTTTCTTGCTTGTTGGTGGTCTAAAAGACATTGGGCCCTATGCAATTCCCAAACTTGCCAGCGATAAGTGCAGACGAGCTCTAAAATTAGGCAACAGGAGCGTCGTCTAATTCAATTAAACTTAACAAACACAAAAACAGTCCACACCCCTCCCCCAAGCGTGTTAGTGATCAGTGATGTTCTAAGGATCTTCAGGAAACATACACCAGCTTAATTTAGTGAAAATTCTGGTTCCAGTGGACTGATTCAATAACCCTGTAAAGAAAACACTGGTTCTTATGGACTGATCCAATTAGCCCTTATTGCAGCCTTTGCATTGATAATCTGGAGGAAGAGAACCTAATTTAGTGACAATTCTGGTTCCAGTTGACTGATTAAATAACCCTCTAAAGAGAAACCTGGTTCTTATGGACTGATCCAATTAGCCCTTATTGCAGCCTTTGTATTGATAATCTGGAGAAAGAGAGCACTTCTTGGAGATGCTAGATCCACATGTGCTGTTTACAAGGCTAGACTGGTATTTTATGACTTCCATTTATGCCAAGTGCTCAAATGTTGGCAATGCCAACCGCATATTCCATTTATGTTAGCAGGTGAAAGCATACAGAGATAGAATGTAAATACAGCCTACTTGTAAACTGTATATTTTTCCTTCAAATAATGCCATTAGTTAATTACTGCACCAGGCATATGTGCTCTGGAATGTCAGAAGAAATTCTGTTTGGATAGGAACAGTGCCTGCTCAATATATCCAGGGTGATTGATGTTTATTTTCATCCACTGCTACAGTTATTGCATTATATCATATATTATGTGCCATTGACTGATGCAGATCTATTTTAATGGAGTTGTTATGTCTACAGTATACTTTCTCTAAATGTAAAAGGCTCTCCATCCAAACATTTGTACCAAGGTGCATATACAGGAAAGGTACAAACTGCCGTTTAATCATCATATTGTCATGCTAACTTCTAACAGAGGCAAATAACTGTGATCTTTAAATTAAGAAGGTCCCAAATGCAACCACTCTGGAAAATAGTTTAGAAAACTAACACTTTTATTCATAGCTTGTGTTGTGTTCTGACACTTCAATACTCTTTCAAAGAAGCTGAGCTTGTCAGCTGGCAGCCAGGGTCAGGATAAGGAAGCATTAGGTGTTGCTGCCGCTTCTACAGCTGCTGAACTCCCCATTGGATTGAAACAAATCAATAAGAATCCTCCCTTCCAAGGGAGGATTATCATTGTCCAATGAGAATCTTCCCAAGGGAAGGAAGATTCTTATTGGTTTGTTTCAATCCAATGGGGAGTCCAAGCAATATGCTTCTGCCAGGGCTCCCATCTGTATTGCAGCCCTTGTCCCCAGCAGCAGGCGACCTGAGTGGCAGCAACAGTGAGAAGGTGGCAGATAAAGGCAGAAGAGAAGATAGAAGATGACAGAAAACTGTAGGTGACAGAATGCAGGAAGGTGTATGGTAATCAGCCAAGTGAGAGCAGACACTATCTGTCTTCATAGTCTTTTATTGATACTGTTGGCATCCACAGCGTTTGTGCTGTCTGGAATTATTGTTTATTGCTAAAGCTTGCGTTTCACTCATCAGAACTGAAGGAACAGGTCCTTCTGCAAGTGGCCATTATCTGCCGCCTTCCGATCCAATAAAGAAAACCTTTTTGGTGGCAATTTTAATGGTGCGTCAAGGTAAAAAAAGAATTGGTTGCTCTGGGCAACTGCATCCACCTGTGTTAACAAATCATTACATCTGTTTCACCAAAAGGGCTTTGCTTAATTTATGCATAATTTACAATATTCGCTAATCGCTACACATGGATATGGCAATACAATATTAATCGATGTAACACATTTCCTTTAGAGCTGGTTTACACTGGTGCAGTGCACCCCTATGAAGGCATTTCCACAGCAGTGTTTAGATTTTTTTTAGAAAATCAAAATCTTGCTACATGTACATTTTTTGGAGCGATTCAGCCTAAAGCAATGTGCACATAAAATACAAATTCCTTTAAAAATCACACTGAGAATCGCATTGCAAAATCACAATCAGTGTGATCTAAACCTTGGGCCTTTATGCATTGAAAATCGTGATCTACATTGCAAACGCGCTGGGATGATGATCTTGATTTTCACCATGAAACTGAGCACATTTTTAGCTGCAATTTGTGGTGGATATTGAAAAACCTAATGCCGAAGATCAATGCCTCCCGTTCCTAATTTGGTTTGATTTCCGCCCAGAATCAATCGACATTACGGATAGGCCCGGATGGTAAATTTGGAGGGAGTGCATCGGCCAGACAAGTGAGGGTCCTCCACTGCGTTAACCTCCCTAGCGTTCTGGACGAGCTGAGCTAGAGCGCACCGCTCAGGCCCCGCTGGGCCGATTTGAATAATTTAAAAAAAAAAACACACGCAGCAAGCACTTTGCTTGCTGCGAGTCCTACCCGATCGCCGCCTATCCACCGCTACCCGACGCGAAAGAGCGCCCTCCCCCGCAGACCCCATGTGCAGCCTGGCCAATCGCCGACAGGCTGCGCTTTGGGGTGGATCGGGACTCCGTTCATCCCCATGGCGATGGGGGAAGCCCTAAAGGAAATCCCGTTCAGAACGGGATTTCCTTATGGGCGTGATCGCCAGCGGCGATCGGAAGAGTGGGAGGGAGTCAGCAGCAAGGGGAGAATCATGTAGCTAGCGCTAGGCTAGCTACATAATATAATAAAAAATTGGGGGAAAAAAACCCTCCCGTGGCCGCGAACGCCCAGCAGGTTAATACTCTGCATGGTCCATGACAAAGTAATATAGCTGGGGGGAGACCTGGGGAGGGGCCCATCACAAGCTCTTGGAGCACAATGCACTATGGATTTCATGTTGAAATCTATTAAAAATCGATGTGCTGTGTGTCTATCTTTTGGGAACATCGGGTGAAATCGGAATAGTGTAAAATAAAAAAAATTAGCCAGATACTTACCTAAGCAGAGCGAAGGCTCTGGGTTCTATAGAGCTTTCCTGCTCCTCTCTCTGTCCCCGTTACAGCACTGGCTCCCCAGTAGCAGTATTCAGCCAATTTGGTCAAATTCTGCTCTCTCCCTGCCACCAAAGGATGCTTCAGAAGTCTTTGAGAGTCTGAGTGCTCCCGAAGACGGGCCACTCCATACGGCGCACACGCGAGTGCCCTCTCTCGCTCACTCATGTGTGCGCAGTATGGAGCCGCCTGTCTTCGGGAGGACTCAGCTCCCGAAGATCTCCGCGGTGGGGGTTCCAAACAGAGGAGTTGCCGCTGCAACAAGGGGACCAGGAGATGAGAGGGAAGGCTCTATAGGACCCAGAGCCTTCCCTCTCCTTAGGTAAGTATCTGGTTTGTTTATTTATTTATTTTACATGATTCCCAATTGCTTTAAGTCCAAGAGCCCACTTTTTAATGAATACAATCAAAGAAAAACTTGAACTATTTCTTTAAATAGCGGAAACATGCATTTTATTCCTAGCCAATGCAATGAAAATCGCAAAGCAAAATTGCATACATATGAATACAAATCACACATAAAACACAGATAATCACGTGCTGCAAAAGTGCAAAAATTGCAATCAGATTGTAACTGTGTTCTACCAAGGAAAACAACCCTTAATTAATCTGTGTTATAAGATATGTGTGTGATGGAGCAGACATTGGTCTCCATCCCATAGATTCCCTGTGTTACAAGCAGCTGTTGTCTCATAGGCTGTATCAAGCCAAGAGGCTTAATATCTAAAATCATTTGTTGTAACATTTGTATTTGTATGCACACGGAATAAAAAAAAGACTCACATGTGTCTCTACATCTCCACCAATGATCTTGCTGTTTGCCAGATACTGTTCTAAAGCCCCAACCAGCAGGGTATCAAAAGCTTCCACAAATGGAGCGAGACCTAAAGAGTATAGAAAAGGGATTGAAAGATGTGGAACATAAAATACAAACACACCTAAATCAAATTTAATATATATTCAATATATGTCTGACCAACGTTTGCCTTTAAAGCAGCAGTGATACAGACAAACCGTACAGGATTTTCTAGGCATTTGGTCCAATGCATGATCAAAATAATTATACCAAATGGATTCTAATGATCAACAAAACAACACGCAGATTAAACATAGCAAATAAATAAAACAGAATAAGCTGAGTAGGAGGAATAAAACTGGGTGAGGAAAAGCCATATGCTTCCTCAATTTACACTGCCAGCACATATAAACCCTATGATTCCTCAGTTTACACTGCCAGCACATATAAACCCTATGATTCCTCAGTTTAAGCAAGAAGTTTTGAATCAGGATGATACCATTTATTGGCTAACTTAGAGATGAATAAACAGTGAGCTTTCGACTTATAAAAAGCCTTCGTCGGACTGGTTCCTGACCAGAACTGAAAAACACAGCTTATATACACTGACATACAGAGGAGAAACATTCTTTAGCAAACATAAATGTAATTAGATGCCTTAACTGTTACTGAGGAGGCTTTCCCAGGCATCCTATCTAAATTGATAAGATCAATAGAATCCTCAACATGACATAAAGCAGACTCTGGTGATGAAGAGACATCGTAAATTCCGAATTCAAATGGTAACTGGCCTGGTTACATGCACCATTAATTCTAAGCTTAAGAGAATTGTGGCATTTAAAGCCAGCACCTGAAAGCAAATAAAATGAATAGTGACAGTGAATTCCATCTTACACAGCATATGGCACAAAAATTAATGAAAAGATAGAAAAATTAAAATTAAAAGAACTGTGGCATTTAAAACCCATCGTACCAGCACAAGAAGTTGGAGTCCTTGTTTAAACCATCTTCTACAGTTTTGAACCAATGTATAAACTTAGTTTCTTGTGTTAGTCTCATGTTTCCCGATTTGAAGCCACCCATTAATACAGTGACGCGAAAATCGCTTAAACTTTGTCCAGGTAAACAAAAGTGTGTTGGTATTGGGAGATCAATATAATTTGTAATATCCTTTTTCCTGCTGTTAATAGTGGATCTGTGGTGTGTCATGCGATCCCGCAGTGGTTGACTTGTTTCTCCCACATAAATTCTTTTAGGGCATTTTGCAGCGTGGAAAATGCCTTCACCATGCTGTGCATCTGTTGCTGGTTGGGCAGGCAACTGATACATTTTAACTGATCGGTTGTTCTGCTCTTTTTCTTTCAGTTGCCACCACAATGAACACAAAAATGCTGTAGCCAGTGCATTGTGAAAAAGCTTTCAGTTAAAAAGCATAGATATTGTCTGACCATTAGAAAAACACAGAAAATTTCTTTCATCAGTTAACCATTGTGTTACAGCTGACAGCAACTGATTCAGTCTAAATTAGCTCTTGTGCTTTTTGCACATTGCGTTGCAACACAAGGGTGCCAAAAAAATTGCATATTGCGTGTGTAGTGAATACAGTACACTGAAATTATGCTTCACTGACACTGCAAACACATACATTGGCAGGTAGATGCAATGCATGCTGCACATTATTCCAATGAAACTGGTGCACCCATGTCATCTTTAAGATCTCTTGTTGTCTGACACAAGCTTTAAAATAACCCAACACTTCATCCCCCCCCCCCCCCCCCCCGTACTCAGACATAGACATACAGGGACAGTTCTATACATTTTGCTGCCTGAGTCAAACTTGTGAGGATGCGTCCCCACCCCAATTTGGAATGATCGCACAGCACTGAAAAAAAAAATCACCCTCAGTATAGGTAGGTAGGTAGCCAGGTATTGTTGCCCCCATTATAAGTAGCTAGTATAGTTGCCCCAATATAGCTAGTATAGTTTCCACAGTATAGCTAGTGTAGTTGCCCAAGTACAGCTTGTATATTTGCCCCACTATAAGTAATATATTTGCCCCAATATAGCTAGTATATTTGCCCCAATATAGCTAGTATAGTTGCCTCAGTATAGCTAGAACAGTTGCTGCAGTATAGGTAATATAGTTGCCCCAGTATAGCTAGTATAGTTGTCCCAGCATAGCTAGTCTAGTTTCCCCAGTATAGTTGCCGCAGTAGTATAGGTGGTATAGTTGCCCCAGCATAGTTAGTATAGTTGCCCCAGTATAGCTAGTATAGTTGCCGCGGTATAGATAGTATATTGCTCCCCCTTCCCTCCCCGTGGCCGCCGCTCTGTTACCTTGTGAGCTGGCAGCCGCTTTCTTCATCCTGGCTCGTCAGCAGACCCCTTTCCTTCGTCATAGAAAATGTCTTCAGTCACAGCAGCACGACCCAGGTGCTGTGCAGAGGAAACAGAATAGCAGCTCCCCTGGTAATGGCAATATACAGAAAGTACTTACTTCCCGTATATCACCGCTGAAGGGAACTGCTAATCTGTTTCCAATGCAAAGCAGCCTGGTCACACCGCTGTGACTGAAGATGTCTTCTATGACGGAGGAGAAGGAGTCGTACAAACATAGAGGAAGCAGCGTACAGCTCACAAGGTAACAGAGTGGCGGCTGTGGAGAGGAAGGAAGGGGGGAGCAGACACTGGTAGACACTATACTACCTATACCTTTTGTCTGCAGGGGGGGGGAGGCAGGCAGGATATGCCGCCCTAGGGCCCATTCCACCTGAGGAAGCTGCCTCACCTGGTGTGTCATGGGCCACCCGGCCCTGTAGACATACTTTACTGAGGATGGTGTGAGTGTGCCTGTGTGCCTCAAATACTACTTTTAATGTCTGCCATTTGCAGCCTCTAATGTCTGTCAGGGAGTAAACTTCAATAGCCTGGCTCTGTGTTCTATCACCGCAATTGCACTTCTGTCACCACTAAACTCAGCTGTCATTAGCTCTGTGCGCCGTTCAGGAACCAATTTCATTGGTTCCTGACCCTATGATCACTCTGAGCCAGTCACAGTATTCACAAAGGAAAAGTAAAAAGGGCTCAGATCTTGCTGTCTGGAAGAAGTTTCAGACCAGTCCTTGCCTCTGCATAAATTTTGCAGCAGGATATTACATTTGTACAGTAACTCTCTACACATTACCTCCATTGATGCCATTCACAACATCATTTTCTGCTGATTTGGAAAAGCTGGATGAAGACAGGGCTGTCTCAAAACGAATAACAGCTTTCTCTAGCCTGTCCATCAATCCCTGCACGTCTGCCATCTTGCACACCTGAATAGGAAACACAAACACATTAGTATTTTCCACTAGAAAAAGTAACATCTCAAACTATACAACACATTATTAATGGCATCAAATAGACTGAAAATATCTTTCATAGTAAGTATAAAATATATTTTTTGTTTTAGAGATAATGGAGAAGTGTCTGGACCTGCCGTTATGTGAAAAAGTCTACACTCCTTGGCCCATATGCAATTAACTTTTTCTCCTGAGTTTTCTCCTAGGAGATCATTTTTTTTAAAATAACTTTTCAGCTTTTTGCAACTAAAAAAGTACCAAGAAGTAAGTGAAAAAGTACTGCCAACAAACATTATTTTGAGTATTTTCTTGCTTGCTGGTGGTGTAAAGTGATGTAAAAGGCATTTTATTGACAATTTTGAAAATCTCACCTTGGAGAAAACGAACGAGAAAATGTTAATTGCAAATGGTCCCATGTGTGAAGTGTTTCTTTTAGAAAGGTTAAGTAATTGAAAAGAAAACTATGAAAAAATAATTTTAAAACAATTGTTCAAAATAAATAAATAAATAAATAAAAAAAACAGATAAAACTTTCTTTATCTGGAAAAAGTAAGTACTCCCTTGGCTCAACTATCTGCAATTTGTATATCCTCCCCTTTTTTGTGTGTGGGTTTCCTCATACAGCCCAAAAACATACAGATAAGTTAACTGGCTTCCTCCTAAAATTGGCTTTACTTCCTACCATAGACATATGAATATATGATAGGGATTAGATTGTGAGCCCCTTTGAGGGACAGTTAGTGACAAGACTTTATATTGTGTAAAGCACTGCGGAAGATGTAAGCGCTATAAAAATACTAAATAACAGTAACAACAAGACTTTGCTTATTATATAGGAGCCTTAATATTGCCTTATATAAACAATAAGTGTGTAAGTAATTCCCCAGACAATTATTTTGTCTTTACTCTTATAAAGAATAAAGATACAGTTCTTCAATATTGTCTAAGAGAATACATTAGCAATTATAAAGATATAAGTACTTGTTATAAAGAACAAGTATCTCAATATTGCTTTGGAGTTACTTTGCTTATTATAAAGCGTAGACAGGCCCATATGCAATTCACTTTTTCTCCTGAGTTTTCTCTTAGGTGATATTTTTACAACTTGTCCTAAAATGCCTTTTAGGACAATTTACCAACAAGCAAGAAAATACTCAAAATAAATGTGATAGTACCTTTTCACCAACTTCTGAGTACTTTTTTTAATGGTAAAATGCTGAAAATTTAGTTTAAAGACAAGATGAAAATTATCTCCTAGGAGATAACTCAGGTGAAAAAAATAATTGCATATGGGCCATCGGTATTTAATACCATTTAAAAAAATAACTGAGAATTAATATTGTATGCTTATAGCCAACGAGAAACTGAAATTTGGAGCAAAATTTGGAGCACTTTCCTCACAAGTGTGCCGTAAAAAAATCTTTTGTGTTGTGTGTCCCTTAGTGGCCTGTATTCCAGCAAAAGGAGTCTGATTTTATTCGTAAGTGTGAAGTAATGGTGAATTCTTTTACAATCACTTGTTCTGCTGTGTGATACACACTTTTCAGTAAAAGAATGTTAAGTCAGCTAGATGTCTACATTAAAATAAGACACCTGGATCAAATAGGCTTCAAAATGAGTCCTAGAACTGATCTCAATGATCTGTGTGCTGACCTAGGTTTCATTACACACAATAAAGGCTGCCCAGCTGAATTATGAACATCCACCACAATAAATGGCCCTGGAAGCATGTGTGTCCTCTAAGGGCATAAGGGAATGATTTGCACAGTTCTGCCTTCTTTTACTCAAGCAATGCTCATGGTTGTACTTATATGTTAAGTGAACAATTGCAAATATCTTCTATTTTACAAACAATCCTGCAATCCTCACAATTCAAACTATGAAAACAGTGGTGAGTTTTCTGGATGCACATGAAGATCCCTAATGCTTTGTCTACTGGAGTGCATAGGTCAGACTCATACAGCTGTCCATAAACAAACCCCCTTGCGTTAGAAGTCAGCTCTTGTCTAGCAGAATATATAGTTGGGTGGTAATGTGACAGGTGGACAGGCTCTTGCTCTTGTTCACAACCACAGGGAGCCTGCTGAACGTATACAAAGAAGACACTCTGACTCTGGTGGTCCAAGCCGGATGAGCACCTACTTATGTTTTCATTAGCTACTATGAAAGCTTTTAGACTGCAAACTGTTTTCACAAGTCATTAGCTCCACCAACAGACACACCACACTGCACTCTAACAAGGTTGACAGTTCATTACTGTAGCAGTTTAAAGAGGAACTCCAGTGAAAATAATTTAATATAAAAAGGTGCTTAATTTTTACAATAATTATGTATACATGATTTAGTCAGAGTTTGCTCATTGTAAAATCTTTCCTCTCCCAGATTCACATTCTGACATTTATTACATGGTGACATTGTTACTGTGGGCAGATTATGTAGCTGTTCTGGCTTTAACAGACAGCTATAAACAGCCATTTCCTGTGTGTGTCATTGTTACATTGTGGCAGTTTGCCCAGAGTACCGTATGGTACCAGAGCCTCTTGTGGGAGGGGTTTCAGCACAAAATCAGTCATACAGCGCCCCCTGATGGTCTGTTTGTAAAAATCATTATATTTTTCATGTAAAAGTGGGTATCAGCTACTGATTGGGATAAAGTTCAATTCTTGGTCGGAGTTTCTCTTTAAGTGCTAGTAACCTACATCACTCCTGTGTGCTGTGGTTAGCCTAAATTATGTCTAGATTCCTGAAACAAATTCTAACTTCTGTGAGCCTGTGAGGAAATAAATAAGGGAGCTGCCATTACCTGATTTTGAAGGTGCATATTTCAGGGTTCGTAACCTGTCCTTAGTTTCACTACCTACTGAGTCAATTGCATAGAACAAAAATGCAGCAAATGAAATCTGAAGCTGATAACCCTGTAAATAATTCAGCAATGGCAACCTCTCAGGTGCACTTTAACTGAAGGGAAAAAAATAACTACTGAACTCTGCTGTAAGCAATTATTTGTGTTTGGTGCCACCAGTGTTCTTTTCGGAAATTACTATTCTGTGAGAGAGGAACATATAGGTATTTATTGCGAAGGTCCTTTCAGGCTAGAGATCACTGGAGATCATAAGACATCCTGCAAACCTAGACTGTAGTTATCCAAAACTATCTGCTCATGGGGGAAATGTTTGCAGCCCTTTTCTGGAATATATCAGAACATAACAAAGGTTGCTGAAAGGTTAGTGAGTTTATAATATTGAAGTCATACGTCTCTGTGTCTATGGAAAGCTCAACAAGATCATAGTAAATCTAGTCAGTATCAGGTGTACTGAGTGATATTGTCATGCACACTCGTAAGCATACTACTGATCCTCCTTATTGCTCTATTGTTAGAACGTCAAAGGCTCCATTGACCATTTTTAGTAACATTGTATCCTATTGTATCAATTTTTTTCTTACTTTATCAAAGCTGTGAAAGTAAATGGCAGCAGTTTCCTGAACTCAGTTCATGAAATTCATTATGTACCGGATGATCTCTAATGTGATACAAACTCTAATATGATACATTTCTCAGACAATAACACTCTGTTTCAATGAGTCACATGAACATTCTTGTAATATTCTATATTCTGCTTTATTGCATGGCACACTGATTGCAAATATTCACCATTGAAGAACTTTTATACCAACACAAAGCGTAAAACTATCAATTTAATGATTTCATTTAAAAAGTGGCAGCATATTACACTGTGTTGTACATTATATCTAGAGAGTATATTAAAAAATCAGACCTGTATAGTACATACGGTACCCAAAAGAGCTTACAGCTTCAGAATTTATTTTTACCAGAAAAAAAAACATGCATTTATATGTTGTAGAAAGGAGGGGAATGTGTGCAAAAGGTGCACTGGTATATGGAACGGCATAGCACCAGATACAGCTGGGAATATCAGACTCAATACTGAATTAAAATAAATTACCGTAACCAACAGTATTCAATGCCAGGCAGTAGCAGCCAAAGAAAATAAAATTCTGGTTTGCATAAAACAGGAAATAAAAGTGAGATGCTAGTTTATTACTGTCTCTGTATAAATACAGTAAGATCCAAAGGTAATTCTGATCAGTTACTCTCAACATCAAAACTGCTCTCAGAATTTGCCTTCTAGGTTCATTCTTGGGTTTAGTTGGGGTTTGGGGATAAAAGTGTCCTATACCTTAGATGTTTCAGGGTGGCTCATTTAACCACAGGAAGAAAAATTCATTATTTGCATGGGTCCACTTACTGTCCTCAAATAAAGCTTTAACACAATGTTTTGGACTGGCATTTGGAGGCTGCCCTATTTAATTACATTAAGAAGTCAGTGTTATAATTACAAGATTTAGAATAGAGTTTTGGTAGAAATTTAGTTAAAGGGGCCCTGGAACAAACACTGGTAATGTAATTTGAACTTCCCTGGGGCTTCCTCCAAACCCCCATAGCCCACGAGGCCCTTTGGCATCCTCTGGGTCCCCTAAGTTCTCCTGCTGGCGGCTCCGGTAGCGTACGACTTTCGCCGGGAATTATGCACAACTGCGTATGCGCAGTCTGTCCGTGCGCCTGACTCGATCACGCGCCAGTCGCCATAAGCATTCTGCACAAGCACAGTGCATTAGTTTGAGAACCACACATGCGCAGAATGGTCAGGTCACTGGGCGCATGATCGAGCCAGGCATGCGGATGGGCCCATGCATGCGCAGTTGCACACGACTGCTGGCGACGTCATGCACTACCGGAGCCACCAGCAGGAGAACAGAGGGCACTGAGGGACCCCACAGGCTACGGGGGGCTGGAGAAAGCCCCAGGTAAGTTTAAATTCCATTTCTGGCATCTGTTCAGGGTCCCTTTAACTGTCAAAAAAGGAGAGCATCAGATATTGCAATCTGGTTTATTTCCTTTTTAAAAGTAAGGTCTAATGTCTTCAAATAATAATTACTAGTGTTTGATGTGTGGCCTAACATGCAATATCTTCTACCACGAAGGCACAGGCGTCACATCACTGAAGGAAGCACAGATGGCTAGAGGAAGCAAACGTGTTAGTTCCATAACTACATTTGTCAGTGAAATTATTTTCCTCCTCTAAAGCTATTTTTATATTTGGAAAAATCGTAATACAATAGTATCTGTATAAAACGAGCTTATCTCTAATTTCTGTTAATTAAATCCTGGGAGCTGTGCTAGGACAAGGAAAGCAGGCAGATATGTTGGCATCCCTCCTCTGCATCCTTATGTCTCCAAGCTGTCATTTTTACTGTACTACATGGATTTCTGCCACCAGGCAAGCACTATAATCATTTTCACGTCAATCTCTGCTTTTTTTCTGAAGGTACTGCATTATGCTGCACTGCATTCAGCGTTCATTCCCATACACCATTAAAGGTAATCACCTTTTTCTAAAGTGCTGCGTGTGTCATGTAATTATATGTTGCTAACAAGTAAACTCATTATGCAGGGTATAGCACAGAACACGGACCGGTTCAGGAAGCATTATAATCAGGGAATTCTAAATTTTTTTGTTGAAAAGCATAAAAGAAATGACTAATTCAGAATTATAGGCACCGTGCTGTGTATGGTTAGGGATTATTGTCTGGGAGACTGAACCGGATCACCCACACATGTGTATAAAAATAATTTTCTAAATCTTTTGTTCATATTCACAAGACTCCTGCATGTGTTCCAATGGACAGGATAATTGGCAGGTCTCCTGCAGTCAGTGCTTGTTGGAACTGCACAGTTAAGTAATTTAAAGGGCCATAAAATGCAAACTCATGGGGTCACATGCTAGATGTGTTTGCATGAGAAACTGCTGCAGTTTTCCTCTATACACTGTTACAGATTGCCTCAGGACAGTTCCTCAGATTTCCTCTGAACACTGCCACATATTTCCTTTGGACAATGCTGCAGATTTCTTCAGGACAATGCTACAGATTTTCTCTGGACAATGCTGCAGATTTTCTCAGGACATCTCTGCAGATTTCCTCAGGACAATGCTGCAGATTTTCTCAGAACACCTCTGCAGATTTCCTCAGGACAATGCTGCAGATTTCCTCAGGACAATACTGCAGATTTCCTCAGGACAAAAGGTTGCAGACTTCCTCAGGACAAATGCTGCAGATTTCCTCAAGACAATACTGCAGATTTCCTCAGGACAAAAGGTTGCAGACTTCCTCAGGACAAATGCTGCAGATTTCCTCAAGACAAATGCTGCAGATTTCCTCAGGACAAATGCTGCAGATTCCCTCGGGACAATGTTGCAGATACCCTCAGGAGAATGCTGCAAATTTCCTCAAGACAATGCTGCAGATTTTCTCAGGACAATGATGAAGATTTCCTCAGGACAATGCTGCAGATTTCCTCAGGACAATGCTGTAGATATCCTCAGGACAACACTGCAGATTTCCTCAGGACAATGCTTTAGATTTCCTCAAGACAATGCTGCAGATTTATTCAGGACACTTCTGCAAATTTCCTCAGGACAATGCTGTAGATTTCCTCAGGATAATGCTTTAGAGATCCTCGGGCCAGCACTGAAGATTTCCTAAGGACAATGTTGAAGAATTCCTAAGAACAATGCTGCAGATTTCCTCAGGACAATGTTGCAGATTTCCTCAGGACAATGTTGAAGATTTCCTCAGGACAATTGTTGCAGATTTCCTCAGGACAATGTTGCAGATTTCCTCAGGACAATGTTGCAGATTGCCTCAGGACATCATTGTAGATTTCCTCAGGATGATACTGCAGATTTCCTTAAGACAGCACTGCATATTTCATCAAGACTACACTGCAGATTTCCTCAGAAAGCATTATTCGCCAAGTACAATGGTTGTCGTATCCGGAATTGGATGCGGTACAAATGGCATTGGTAACAGAACTAGAGATGGCCCGAACGGTTCGCCGGCGAACTTCGGTGGTTCGTGTTCGCAGTGAACCAGGATTTTTTTTTCAAAAAAGTTTGGTTCGCATTTTTCCCATAGACTTTAATGCCCGGCCGACTTTAGCGGTTAATAGCAAAGTCCCAAATTTGCAGGGTATGTAGAGGAGGGCACTGGCTACAAGAGGACATTTTTTTTTTTTTTTCAAAAAGACCTTATAGATTTTGAGAAAATCGATTTTAAAGTTTCAATGTAAATTCTCCTTCTGACTGTGATGATCCGCTCAGCTGGCTGCACAGGCAGACAGCTGTTTGTCCATTCCTCTTGTCTGTGGGCTGCAGGTCTCTGGAACAGAGACCTGTCTTTCCATTGCAAGTTTCTGGTCTGTTCTCTTGCTGGGGAATTTGCATACATTCGTTATGCAAATCCCCTACCTGCCTTCTTTGATGACTGGCACTATAAGAGCTTTATGTTTCCCAGAAGGCTTTGCTGGTCATTTCCCTTCCATGGTCTGTTCCTGATGGACACTGCTGGAGTGTCAGCCGTTGCTATCTAGTATAGTTATTCCTGGGGGTTGCTTTAGGCTCCCCTTCTAGCCCAGTCAGGTTGTATTATCTGTTTGTTTGTTCTGTTGCCATTGTCCTGTCCCAACGGTGGTCGACAGGAAATGGTTCTGATCTCTGTTCTTGGAGTATAGCTGGTGCAGCGGTTGCTACCAGCTATCTCTTCTGTTCTGTCTCCTGGGATCGCGCTAGCTACTTTTCGCTAGCGCTGGGGATCCTTCTGTTCTGTCTTCTGGGATCGCGCTAGCCACTTTTCGCTAGCGCTGGGGATCCTTCTGTTCTGTCTCCTGGGATCGCGCTAGCTACTTTTCGCTAGCGCTGGGGATCCTTCTGTTCTGTCTTCTGGGATCGCGCTAGCCACTTTTGGCTAGCGCTGGGGATCCTTCTGTTCTGCTACTCTGTACCTGGACAACGCTAGCCACTTTTCGCTAGTGCTGTGGATCCTATCTCTCGCTTGTCCCTGTTTTCGTGTGTCTGTCTTGTCTGCTACGCTTGCTGAAGGCTCGATGAGGTAACCGTTAAGCAAGCGCTCGCGTCCTCTGTTTCTTGTTTGTCTGTTAATGGTTAGTTAGGCGTGCTTGTCTCTATTGTGCTTATCACGTGGAGACCGCGCATAACCGCGTGCACTGTTGCGAATGAGTGCGGTGTTCGCGGTTAGCTAGGATTTGTTATTTTCCGTATCTCCTTATTGTATTATTTGCTGTGCCTTTGCTACCCTCGTGCCCTGTTTTGCTCAGTCTTGTGTCTCTGTCGGCTATCGCCATTCTTGCGATTGCATTCCACCTTCGTTTCCGCCGTTGTGTGTTCACCGTCGCTGGGTGGCGACTAGTTTGGTGGACACACATTGGTTCTGTCCCTTTGCTCTGTTTCTTGTGGGCTATCCAGCCCTGCCTGATCGTACCTTGTCCTGGATCTGTACAATTCCCGTCTGGCATCTGTGGCTGTGCAGCGACTGTGTTCGCCTGCACTCCACAGCGCCATCTGCCGCAGGGAATTGCCCTCTGCGGGTGCATAGCACCTAGCCTGGGTGTCCTCAAATATACGCTTGTGGAGGAAATCCGCCGCGTCAGCGCACGTCTGGTGCGCTGACCGAGAATACGATTCCACAATCGTTACACTGACCGTGGGAAAATATACACCTGCCGAATTTAACGGTTAATAGCAAAGCCCCTTTAAAAGCTAGAAACACCAAAATTGCTGGGAATTTTAAGAAGAACAGTGGGAACAAGAGGAAACAAAATTTTTCAAAAAGACCTTATACTTTTTGAGAAAATCGATTTGAAAGTTTCAAAGAAAAAAGAGTCGATTCATTAAAAAAGAATGATTCATTAAAAAGATCCTGCTCATTCATGAGCCGTTAGTATAGTAGAGAATGCATCCTGAGCAGGACGTGAAGCTGCCGGCTCTGCTGTCTCTCCCCAAATGCTTGCACCTGTCAACCTCCACCTAGGCTGGCACCCAGTGCACCCATGGGTGCACTAGGTGCCAGCCTAGGTGAGGGTGATAGGTGAAGGCAGGTGGGGAGAGACAGCGGAGTCGGCAGCTATGCATCCCAAAGGACACATTCTCTGCTATGTGGGGGGCGTCGGAGATCTTCAAGCCAACTTAATTGAAGATTGCAACATAAGAGGAAACATTATTCGTTGGATCGTTTACCGAGGATATTGGCGTGGGAAATTTTTTTAAAGGTACAGGTAAGTATTTCTGGTTAATTAAGAAACTTAAAGGACTTTTTTCGTGGTTGTGTTTTTATTTCATTTAACCATTTGTGGAAATGGGTAAGGGGTACTTTTTACCCCTATACTCATTTCTCCTGGGAGGGGGGGTGCGCATCTGGGGACCCCTTCTTAAAGGGGACTCCCAGATGCCACCATGAACCCCCCCCAGGGAGTCGTCGCCCCACCTCCTCCTGGGGTATCCAGAGGTGGGGAAGAGCCCCTTGTCCATGGATTGGACAAGGGCTCCGGGGGGGGGAGGGGATTAGGCTTGGCCGCCCCTCCCCCCAAGAGTCCTCCTACACCATGGACCATGCGGGCTGGTATAGCTCAGGGTGCGAAGCCCCAGTCGGTCGGGGCTCCGCATTCTGGCTACCCCAGCCTGCATGGGGGACAAGGGGTTACAGAGGCTCGGGAGGGGGGACCCCATGTCATTTTTTTTTCAGACTTCCCACACTCAGCACATAAAAGTTATATACAGTGGGTTGCAAAAGTATTCGGCCCTCTTGAAGTTTTCCACATTTTGTCATATTACTGCCACAAACATGAATCAATTTTATTGGAATTCAACGTGAAAGACCAATACAAAGTGGTGTACACGTGAGAAGTGGAACGAAAATCATACATTATTGTAAAAACATTTTTTACCAATAAATAACTGCAAAGTGGTGTGTGCATAATTATTCAGCCCCCTTTAAACTGAGTGCAGTCAGTTGCCTATAGACATTGCCTGATGAGTGCTAATGACTAAATAGAGTGCACCTGTGTGCAATCTAATGTCAGTTCAAATACAGCTGCTCTGTGAGGGCCTCAGAGGTTGTCTAAGAGAATATTGGGAGCAACAACACCGTGAACTCCAAAGAGCACACAAGACAGGTCAGGGATCAAGTTATTGAGAAATTTAAAGCAGGCTTAGGCTACAAAAATATTTCCAAAGCCTTGAACATCCCACGGAGCACTGTTCAAGCGATCATTCAGAAATGGAAGGAGTATGGCACAACTGTAAACCTACCAAGACAAGGCCATCCACCTAAACTCACAGGCCGAACAAGGAGAGCGCTGATCAGAAATGCAGTCAAGAGGCCCATGGTGACTCTGGACGAGCTGCAGAGATCTACAGCTCAGGTGGGAGACTCTGTCCATAGGACAACTATTAGTCACGCACTGTACAAAGTTGGCCTTTATGGAAGAGTGGCAAGAAGAAAGCCATTGTTAACAGAAAGCATAGGAAGTCCCATTTGCAGTTTGCCACAAGCCATGTGGGGGACACAGCAACCATGTGGAAGAAGGTGCTCTGGTCAGATGAGACCAAAATGGAACTTTTTGGTTGGCCAAAATGCAAAACGCTATGTGTGGCGGAAAACTAACACTGCACATCACTCTGAACACACCATCCCCACTGTCAAATATGGTGGTGGCAGCATCATTCTTCAGCAGGGACAGGGAAGCTGGTCAGAGTTAATGGGAAGATGGATGGAGCCAAATATAGGGCAAACTTGGAGAAAACCTCTTGGAGACAGCAAAAGACTTGAGACTGGGGCGGAGGTTCACCTTCCAGCAGGACAATGACCCTAAACATAAAGCCAGGGCAACAATGGAATGGTTTAAAACAAAACATATCTATGTGTTAGAATGGCCCAGTCAAAGTCCATATCTAAATCCAATCGAGAATCTGTGGGAAGATCTGAAAACTGCTGTTCACAAACGCTGTCCATCTAATGTGACTGAGCTGGAGCTGTTTTGCAAAGAATAATGGGCAAGGATTTCAGACTCTAGATGTGCAAAGCTGGTAGAGACATACCCTAAAAGACTGGCAGCTGTAATTGCAGCAAAAGGTGGTTCTACAAAGTATTGATTCAGGGGGCCGAATAATTACGCACACCCCACTTTGCAGTTATTTATTTGTAAAAAATGTTTGGAATGATGTATGATTTTCGATCCACTTCTCACATGTACACCACTTTGTATTGGTCTTTGTCGTAGAATTCCAATAAAACTGATGCATGTTTGTGGCAGTAATGTGACAAAATGTGGAAAACTTCAAGGGGGCCGAATACTTTTGCAACCCACTGTATATATATATATATATATATATATATATATATATATATATATATATATATATATATATATATATATATATATATATATATTTTATTTTTATTTTTTTATTATTTTCATTTATTTATTTATATATATTTTTTTTAATTTAAAGGACTTACGAGGCCACAAGTATGATAAAAGTTAAATACAATTTCATAATCCAGATCCTTGGAGGACGCCATCCGCGCCCTCCCGTTCTTTCCGCCATGGCACCCGCAGTAATACCGGCCCTGGTCGGGTCCCGACCCCTATTAGTGTGGGAAATTTTTTTAAAGGTACAGGTAAGTATTTCTGGTTAATTAAGAAACTTAAAGGACTTTTTCCGTGGTTGTTTTTTTATTCCATTTAACCCTTTGTGGAAATGGGTAAGGGGTACTTTGTACCCCTATACTCATTTCTCCTGGGAGGAGGAGGGGGGGGCATCTGGGGTCCCCTTCTTAAAGGGGACTCCCAGATGCCACCATGAACCCCCCCCCAGGAAGTCGTCGCCCCCACCTCCTCCTGGGGCACCGGAGGTGGGGAAGAGCCCCTTGTCCATGGATTGGACAAGGGCTCCGGGGTGGGGGGGTGGAAAGGGATTAGGCTTGGCCGCCCTCCCCCCCCCCCCCCCCGGAGCCCTCATATACCATGGACCATGCGGGCTGGTATAGCTCAGGGTGCGAAGCCCCAGTCGGTCGGGGCTCCGCATTCTGGCTATCCCAGCCTGCATGGGGGACAAGGGGTTACAGAGGCTCGGGAGGGGGGACCCCACATCATTTTTTTTTCAGATTTCCCACACTCAGCACATAAAAATAATATATATATATATATATATTTTTTTTTTTAATTTATTTAAAGGACTTACGAGGCCACAAGTATGAAAAAAGTTAAATACCATTTCATAATCCAGATCCATGGAGGACGCCATCCACGCCCTCCCGTTCATACCGGCCCCGGTCGGGGCCAGTATTACTGCGGGTGCCATGGCGGAACAAACGGGAGGATGGCGTCCTCCATGGATCTGGATTATGGTCAACAGCTCAGGACAATGCAGTAAATTTCCTCAGGAAAACACTGCAGATTTCTTCAGGACAACACTGCAGCTTTCCTCAAGACAATGCTGCCGATGTACTGCTGAAGACTTCCTTTTCAACAGTGCCACAGATTTCAACAGGACATGGCTGTGGGCTTTTTTTTTTTTATATACTGCCGCAGCTTTTCCCTGGACATTGCTGTAGATTTCCTGCACATTGCTGTAAAAGGCAAAGTCTCCCTGCTCACGGAGGGTTACATGTGCTTTTCCATGGCAGGACAGAAGCTTATGATGCAGTTTTCAGTCTTCTGCATAGCAATAGACAGGTGGCTGCATTGGACTTTTTATTCGAATTTTACTATAAAGAATTTTGAATTATAATCAACATAAAGTCCAATATAAATTAAACTGCCCACAGACATTAGAGAAAAACTGTTAAAAGCAGACCATTGATGTACACTATTTATGCACCTGGAATTTTACATCTATGAATGATTAGACTTTCAGATCTTCTGAGACACAGTTAGTGGCAGCATTATATACAGTGAAAGATATCAGCCCTATTTAAATACACAATTATAATAATCATAATAATAATAGGTGCCCTCTTAGCTGAGCTAACATAATGAGTGAGAACACTGCCATAGATTGGATTAGCACTAGCACTTTAAAAAGTGCTAGTGCTTTGGTGATTAGTGGGAATCGCCCTAGTTTGAATGGGCCCTTACTAGCGATAAGCAGTACAATGCTGACAAAAGTACTTTTGCAACATTCATGAAAGTACGCAACACTTTCAATATGTGGTCACTTTCGTAATACTGTTACTTTAGTGACAGCAGCAAAAGCGATATTTGAAACACATTGAAGATTGTTCATTCATGTGATTATAGCTCAGAAAATGGCCTTCTTAGCTCCAATCACCAGTATCCATTTCCCTCAGTAAATAAACAGGTTCCTGTGTCATTAAGCCTTTGTCATTTATCTGGAGAGAGTTAAACCTTGTACACACGCTAGATGGTTCTTGGCTGAGGTGGCTGATAATGGCCACCCTGGATGCGGCTTTCAGGTGCATGTGTGTATTAGGTGTGCATCATGTGAGTTGATGTTAAGCTACCCTATGGAGGAAAGGGTCATCTAGAAAAACACTGCAAGCACCAACATTTTTTTCCGGACACGAACATGCGCAATTTCCAGCTTTAGGTGGAAGCAGCCCAATTATATCACTGTCTTCATCGAAGGGCATTAGTAGCAAACAGTCCTGATCTCCTATACTCAACTACAAATGTGTCACTGACATGAGAGCATTGCTAAGTTATGGCAGCTGCAAAATATAAAAGATTCTGCTGTTTTATTTCCACCCACTTCAGACATTCTATAACACACTGCTCAGCCAGAGATGAACTAATATGAAAAATCCTGCTGTTTTATTTCCACCCACTTTAGGCATCTTGACACTACCCACCCATTCCTAAGAACATAAGACAGCCAGCACAGGGAGAAGAGACGTGAGGAGCATCAGCTAAGACCATGGGTGGGTTGGTGGAGGTGATTAAGTGTCTTGAGAGGCACCCAGATCATCCCTAAACAATGTTCAAAGACAGCACATTAAACATAAACAAGCTTTCAGTGTGTGATGCCACTGTAGGCGTGTTTCAATGATTTGGGTGCTGTGACAAGCTTATTCTCATCCGTGACTGCAAATGACACGTACAGCAATAGGGAAGTTTCAAATTCCATTACAGTCAATATGTTAAAAAGGAAGTGCAGTCTAGTATAACAAATAATGAAAACCTGCCTCCCAATTCTTATTCCCTAGTTATCCTAATTAGCTTTGTCACATGATAATTTTATCTGTCAAAAAATGCATTTCCCCATGCAGTTATTGCTGATAGCAGCCATTTTCATTTTATGTTATATCTCAATCTATATCTATATCGCAAACTCAAGTTTAGAGAGAGCTAGACATTTGAGGGTAAGGTAGGATTAGAACTATATACAGTATAAGGTTCAAAGCAAATGTGTACTGAGTTCTGCTCTGGGTTTGGAAGGAAAGATTCTGGATAATGATTGGTGTTGTAATTCTAGTGTTGGAGGATCCAGGAGAAGCCTGGAAGTCTGAGTGATAGACAGTGCTATTAGGCCCATGGAGGAGTGTAAACTCATAGAGGTGAGCCAGCAAGGCTGGTAAATGCAAAGGACTGAAGGATTTTGCTAGTGACCCTGGAGATAACCCGAGGTGAAGGATGGCACACAAGCAGAGTCCTTTCTGGACATTTGGCTGAAATAAAGCTCTTTTACTTTATATTTTAACCCTAAAAGACTCGCTGGCTGGTATGTTAGACCCTTCTATGGCATGATTACTACCAATTCAGCTGAACCATCACAAATTCAACCAGCAATATCACAATTGTATATACTGTACATATCTGACATGCTATATACCCCTTTTTGACAAAATATATGGTTATGGCTCTCTTCTTCATCTCAACAAATGGGGATGTATAACATTGTTGGGGACAGAACTCATAAAGTGAGGGAGGGTCATCTGTAACTTTTCTATGGTATCTTACTTATTTCTAGAGCAAACCAGAAACGCTTAATACCAGTATTTGGGAATTGTGCACAGCACCATATGTCCAAAATGAACAGAACTTTTAAAAATGTATCACCATCTGCAGTTTTGCATATCATTATACAAAAATGATTAGAATTAGATTTTAGCCTTCACTAAATTCAAATAAAAGAAACCACCTTGCAATACAGAAAAGTCAAAGTAGACACATGTTTTAATTGCTAGCTTTAATATTGACCCTGTCAGCCTCTCCCAACCTTCTCCTCCACAGGCTTCATTTACAGCTCTCCAGGATATAACAGAGTCCTGTGAGGAAACGTGGGTGGAATGGTTTGCAGTCCACACTAATAAAGGTCTGAGTACCAGGAGAGCTGTTTGATGTAGTAACTGTAGCTTAACCCGAAAAGCCCCTTCCTTCCCTTTCTAAAAATATGACATATTTTATGCCATTCTTCCCAATATAGATAATAAATGTAACAAAATTTTAACTTAAAAAGTAATAATTTTTAACAAAAAAAACTTTTTATAAATGGTACACCTCGCCAAGGCTTTTGGCAAGCTTCTTCCCACCCACCCAGCACAATGCTGGAGAAGCTGTGGTGACACAGGCACTCTATTCCACCTACTGTGGGAATGCCCAGCAATCAATTCTTTATGGCTGGATATTGAGCAACTGCTAACAAACATTACAGGCATAAAACTCAGGCTCACACCTGAATTAACCCTCTTTCTCATAAATATCTCAAAATACCACTGACTTTTACAAAAACAACAGCCCACTGCCCACATTATTTGCAAGACAGGCCTTATTAGTCAACTGGGCTTCACCTCAGATACCCTCCTTACACAACATTACCCAAATTACCCAATGTAACTTGGACATGGATTGTAGGCTCGTATTCAAGACAAACTCACCCTTGAAATATGTGTAACCCCCAATTGATTGGCCCCTACAACTCCAACTGATGAATAACCCTCCAAGCCCCTCTAGCTTGGTCTAAAATGACAATGATTAACAACCTCAGTAAAGAGAGATAAACTATTTAAACCTGGAGGCATGCCCCACCCCCCCCTTTCCCTTTGTATACCCATCTACTGAGGCAGACTCCTTTCTTGAACACTGGCCCTCCCTGCCAAGATCATTAGTGGGCAGGGACACAAGTCAACTTTTACACTAATAAAGGTTCAAACCAAGGTGACTTGTCAATGTTGAGCAAATCCAATATAATTAGGTTGACCCCTAGAGTCTAAATACTACAATGGACTGTTATCACAAGGATTGGATATGTTAAATCTCCTTTGTTAACCATTTCAGCCTGTGGGTATTTTTCCCCTTATGGACAAGAGGAAATTTCAGCACTCCTCCCTTTCATTTCCCAATAATTTTTATTACTACTTATCACAAAGAAATGATCTATACCTTGTTTTTTCCACCACCAATTAGGCTTTCTTTGGGTGGTACATTATGTTAAGAATTATTTTATTCTAAATGCATTTTAACAGGAATAATTAAGAAAAAAAAATCATTATTTCTCTGTTTTTGGCCATTATAGTTTTAAAATACCACATGCTACTGTAATTAAAATCCACACATTTTATTTGCCCATTTGTCCTGGTTATTGCACTATTAAAATTATATCCCTAGTAGTGATAGTATTTTATTTGGAAATAAAGGTACATTTTTTCACTTTTACATCCATCGCTAACTTTTAGCCCATACATTTATAATAATATGCCCTCTAGACATACATAAACATTTTTTTTAATCCCTAAAGTCAGTAGGTGTAATTTTACTATTTGGCCACAAGATGTCCCTGCTGAGCAAATCCTATGTAGCGTACAAGTACGCTACATAGGAAACAATGTGTTGCTACATAGTAACTAGGGAAGTGACGCAGGCTTCAATGGAAGACTGCGATCACGGGTGGCCTGCGGGGAGATTAATGAATGGGAACAATCGATCGGCGGTGGAAAGCGGCGGTGGAAGGAAGCGCGGCGACTCTATTTAAGAATAAACACTGTTTTTGCGTCCCTGCGGCTGTAGCAGCTGCTGCTGCAGATGTGAGGGTCACTTCCGCGTGGCATAAATGGTTAAATCTGTTTGGTTTTAAATTGTTTACGGTTACAACATGACTACTAACACCTCATTATAGTGTATCACAAATGCTACTTGCCAATGCATTGTTAATTTATCTGTATAATCTTGAAATTTCAATTAAAAAACGTACGGTATTGTTTAAAAAAGTTATAATTTCTGCCTTATGACGGTGGGGCAGATGAGCCGTCACTGGCGTCAATTCATCAAGCATTACCGCATTCGGTAATACTGAAAACAGCTGAGTTTACGGAGTATTTACTAAAATTTCAATTCATCAAGGTTGTTACCCTATGGCAAGCTGAAATTACTGAGCAGTGAGGTAAATTACTGACTTGTGCAGTAAACACCCCCAACACATGTCAGCAAATGTCAATTCATGAAGATCAGAGCATGCAGTAACACCCAGGAACATGTTCGCTAATTACCAGCAGCTCTTATCTGTCGAAAACCAGCTTCGAATGCCTTCCGTGTGGATATCCCCATGACTGACAGGAGCAGAGAGGCAACAGGGACAGCCTCTATCTCCTGTTACTACGTTTGATAGCGATAGCTTCTCAGGTGGAACAAGCTGAGCAGAGAGAATGGAACAAAAGCGGTTTCCCCTGCCTCTCTTCAGATGTTTAAGCTTTTAGGTTTCCATTTGAAGATGCAGAGGAGCAAGTGGGGAAATCACCTAAGCATGGCATGTGTAATGTCTTTTGGAGTTCATCTAAGCTGTGGCAATTAAATAAAATTAATTAAAGACTAACAGATTCAGAGTGAGCAAAGGCAGTATAACAAACATGTACATTCTAAAGGGATGTCTGGATGCCTCTTACTATTGTAATGCCATTACTGCACGGACAGCATGTAACAACACAGAGACAGCTCCACACTCTTCTGCTGTTACCAAACAGGTTTTTGTGAACTGAAGCAACTTATTTCTTTATATTACCGAACTTCTGCCGCACATGTGAATATATTGATGAATTAGCAAAAAAAGTCTAAAATACGGAATGCAGTATTTTTTTCTTTTCTTATCGTACAGCCTTTGATGAATTGAGGCCACTAAAGCAAGGGTGCCCACACTTTTTCGGTCCATGAGCTACATTGATAACCACTGAGTCAATGGCATCTACCACCTACCCCCCCCCCCCCCCCCAAAAAAAAAAAATATAAATAGATATCAACTACTAAGTAACAATTAATACAGTTCTCCTGTGGCAATTGTGCATGCAGTTTAATCAATAGATCCACAGATCTACAGATATTAAATTAACACTTACCAGGAGATAATTCTTTGACCAGTAATCTCAGAAAGACCATGAAGGTGTTGGCACAGTAAGATAAGTAGATTTATTCACCTAACTTGAAATGTGTGATGGCAGGAGTTGCTTTATCCCCACTGCCCCAGCCAGCAGCAGGGCAGGAGACACTACACGCAGGTGATGTGATGCTGCAATTCATGTCAGCACATCGGGCAGGCAAACCAAGGAGCTGCTTGATCCCACAGACCCAGCCATGCACATGTACAGCGCTGGTGAAACGTCCCCTTCTCCAGACTGAATGTGACATTACAGGTTTTTCAGCCATACTGATTGGCTGTTGCTCAGTGCCCACAGGAAGGGGCAGCCACAGAATCATTCGCTGCCCTCATTGGCCGACACTGTACTGTCAGCAAGCAGTGCTCAACATGTCTTCAGCGTCGGCTTGCAATCTACCCAATAGTCCTTCGCAATTGACTGGTAGATCGTGATTCGATGCAATGGGCATCCCTGCACTAAAGCAATGTGGATAATGTTCTGGAAGGGGGTGTAGCTCAGTGGCCACCCAGCTTCCCTATTTGTGATGTATAGGGGTGGTGTCTTGGCATAGACTGCTAGTCTCTTAGATTGCGTTTTGAAAGGGGGCATGGTTGAGTTGCCAATTACCTTCTCTGCCATTTGGATGGGGATAAAAGGGAAGTGGCCAGCAGAGAGGAGGTGCATGTTCCACCTGGCAGGCTTACAAGAAGTGCAGAAAGTAACCTGCATTTGGATGCAATCACAGTGAGTGTGATGTGAGTCACATGACTACAGCAATAAAGGTAAAATTGAAGGTGTTTAGCACATTTAATAAAGACCTTCAAATTTGTGTTTTCCGCCGGAAAGAGGGATGAGGAGAAGAGAAACATTAATGCATGGACACTTCTTTACTTGAGCTTGTTATTGCTATAAGTACAATATATTGATTGCAAAAGTACAGATGTGCAATGCACAAAACTTTGTGCATTCATCATTAATGCACACTTACTATCATAATAAAAGGTTGCGTTAGGGCTTTAGCAAGCAAAGGGACTTTTACTGCAAACAGTCCATAAAGCTGCAACATGTATTCTAGATAGAATGTTCTGCACTTATTTCAATGTTCAGAAGGAATGGTAGATGGACTACTCTGCCTTTAGAGATGTTATCCACACACATCACTGAATCTTGTATGACTCTTCTGGCCTTGCATTATTCATTAAGACATGACCATTGTCTCCCTCATTCATTCACACTATACTCTTGAGGACACCATGGTTCTCACACATTTATGAAAGTACAGAGAGTATTGCTTGCTCGTTAGGTACATGTGTGTGGATGAGATTCAAGAAGCAGAACACAACACATCAGGAAATGTATAGATTTGTATTAATGGGTCATTAGCCATTAGCAAAAAACATTATTTAAGACACTGTAATCTAGTTCAGTACAAAAACATAGGCTATCATTCATAAAGGAGCTGTTGGTATGGAGAATCAGTGCGGGAAAACATCGCTGGCGGTGTTTTAGACTTCTGGGTGGGCATTCATAAAAAAGTATCAATTCCTGAAGAAAAACATGAATTATCTTTTTAAAATATGTTATGGGAAGTAAGTAATCTACCGTATTTTTCAGACTATAAGATGCACCTAGGTTTAGAGGACAAGAACCAGGGGCAACAAATATATACAAAACATGGTGCATCCATGGTGAAGGGACATCTTGTGGATTATGCCCCCCTTTGTACCTCATGGCCTCTTGTACCTCTTGTGTCTCCCTGTGTCCTCCTGTGTCCCCCATGTGTCCACCTCTGTCCGCTTTGCGCCCTCCTTTACGCCCCTTTGTGTCCCGCTTGTGTCCTCCTCTATGCCCCTTTGTTTCCCCTTGTGGCCTCTGTTTGTCACCCGTGTTCTCCTTTGCATGGGCACAGTACAGGGAGTCCCCGACATTGCAGCGGGTTGGAGGTTCGTATTGGCAGGCATTCCCAAGTCAGGAACTCCCTGCATTTGGACTATAAGACGCAGTGACTTTTTCCCCCACTTTTGGGGGAGAAAAAGTGAGCCTTATAGTCCAAAAATACAGTAATCTTTGTTGTAGTGTGAAGCTTCCACGACTATATAACCAGCATTTCCTGCTAAAGCTTGCAATCTGGGATATTTACAATAATACAAAGCTTTTTTAAATTTCAAATGTATTTTCTAGCTGTCAGGCTAGTTTGCCACCCTCATTTCTTATACCACTGTATCTGCCCAGACTGCAATAAAGGGCTTTTAGGCCAGCTGTGCCTCGCTACCCTTCTTGTCATCACAAGTTTGAAAGTTATGAGGAAGTTTTCTAGAGAAAGCTGTACTAAGTGGTATAAGATGTGTATATAGCAGGTTATAATGCTCATGTTAATACTTCAGTCATTAGAATTAAGCAGAAAAATGTAATCGGTATGTCTGAATGTTTGAAGCAGTCACAGGTTAAATCCACATTAGTGTATGCCTCTTTGATATCAGTTTAAAGACAAATGCCTAGTTTACAGTGGTCAGTTGCGTTGCAGAATAATTCTGCATGTCAACTCACTGCCCATACAATTCTATGGGCCTGTTCACAGAAACGGATTGTGTTATTTTAACTCGCTGCATGCAGGCTTTGTATTAAAGTCTATGGCCAGTCTCCATTGCAGTTCACAGTCATTATAATGCATGAGTTATGCAAATGAACCACTGTGAACCTAAGGGTCCTTTTACACTATATCAGTTGCTGACTGTTGTAACTGAAAGGACAACTGATGTTCAGTCCAGTGTCCCTGTTTCCCTATGGCCCTTTCACACTATGAGCTTGATTCACTAAGACAAATAGCATGCCTTATCAAAGTTAGCACGCCTTATCAAAGTTAACACACCTTATGTGAGTAGCACAGTGAACTTATGCCTGCTAATTGGCAATGACGAGAGCTCCACTCGTCCTGCCCTGAGCCCCTGCGGCTTCATAGCGCTCACTATGCTACTCTGATAAGGCGTTTTAACTTTGATAAGGCATGCTATTTGTCTTAGTGAATCAAGCCCTATATGTTGAAAAACTGAAGCTTTCTCCCAATGCGCTGCTGAGGAAAAAAAAACTGCGTTAAAATGCAAAGCATGCATGGCAGCACATAGCAACACACTAAGTGTAAAAGGGCCCTAATGGAATCATACATCACACTGGTAGCTGTAATTTACTGTTTACCTTTGGTCTTTGTGCATATACCGTAGTTTTCTAACAAACCTAAACATGCAGCTAGATATATTATATCCCCAAGCTGCTACAAGGTATTTTGTTTGCTTTCAAAGGCCAAATTACTTTTTTCTCATGTTACTCTACACAGACTTTATAGAAAATGATATTATAGCCAAAGCCAATTAGTGGAAATCTATTGCCTGAACTGTGCAAGATGTGTTGGCAATATCATTAGCCACCAAAGTACATGTATATCTCTGCTCTGACTGTCTCTTCTCATTTCCCTTCTCATGTTTCAAACCTCAATCTCACAGATCAATGACAGTCTTCATTTATTGATTTGGAGAAAGGTAGCAAGGCTGGCTTAACCGCAAAAGTGACTAAAGTATTGTAATGTACATTGGTTCTGGCAGGTAACCCCCTAGGAATTGTTTTTTAATACATCTGACAAGATTCCCTGACCATTAATGCTCTGTGTTGTAATCAGGCCAACATTAATGATGCCAAGGAAACTCCAATCAATGCTCACGGGAATGGTGATCCACTAAAATGTAAGGATGCAATTGACGTGTGAGCTTGTATATAAGGCGTGATAGTAAATGAGAATAGGAAGTGATTCCTGGCTGTTGGAGATGGAGTCAGCGCATGCCTGCCAAACAGAAGCAATGCCAGTCCACAAAACCCAAAACAATGAGGGTACAACGTAAAAGATAGTGTGTGTGTGGTGAGGAGGAGGGGGAGGCTGGGCGGCAAAGCTTCCCCCCATTCCTTCTTTTATGAGCACCCTTCTGCAATGTTATAGATAAAGGGCTAGATTCATTAAGCTGCACTGCTAAAGTAGCGCACCTTAATGTGAAAGAGCGGCCACTATGCATGCCTTACATAGCAGCGCTTACTACTATGTAAGGAGTGTGCCTTCCTTAGGAGCATGCCTTCCTTAGATAGGAGCGTACCTTCCTATACATATTAACTATGTATAGGAAGACATGCTCCTACCTAAGGAAGACACTCTCCTATATAAGTAAGGTACGCTCCTAAGGAAGTCATGCTCCTATCTAATAAAGGCATGCTAAGGAACGGTGACTGATTTCACATCTGTACAGTATGTATCCACCACAATAAAAATGTTTTGAAAACAGAAATGAGGCTACAGATGCACTGCTTGGGCTTTTCATTTAATGTTCTTGAAGTGTGAAGGAAGCTTTTTACACCAACATGTTAATCAAGTCATTTCCATTCACTAACTATGAATGGATGATGCCCTTAACAAGACTCGCTCACACTAATGTAATAACGTCAAGAATCAGTCAATGATCTCTGCTGCATGATTCTGCTGTATGGTACTCATATACATCAAATAATCAATGTCTGATACCTGCAATAAAATGATCTACTTGTACAGTAATCCGCTGACAGGCCTTGCTGACATTGTTTCTTTCCACAGAGGAACATAAAGTGATTTGGCATACCGTGGACACGCCTGAAACCACTAAGACTGTGCACAAACTCATTTATTTTGCCATGAAATAGTGCGCCTCATTCGAATACAGAGTAATGCTAAAGATTCCATCATGGGGATGTTCCCTAAGGAAAAAGCTTAAAGGTTCTCCTCACAGAAGCATTGTGGGAAACAAATGTCATTTGCAGCATGTACGAGGGTTGAATGAAAAGTAATGCCTCCACCTCCATAACTCGTCAACAGATGGCAGCACTGGTTTGTGGCAAGTACTGGATTGTTCAGTAGACCCTCCTCTACAGTTCCAGTTGGTAGGAAGCCTTAGCGTTGGACGGTTGTGTTGTTGCAGTGCAAAGTATGGAACCCTGCGCAGAAGGTCGGTCAATGCGATTTAGGCAACGTGCTGTTATTGCATTCCTGACAGCAGAAGGTGTCACCCCAAAGGAGATTCACTAGAGAATGAAAGCTGTTTATGGTGATTGTGTTGATGTGAGTACTGTGCGTCGTTGGGCCAGTAAATTTAAAGATGTTGAGGTGAGAACATCTGACTTGCAGCATGGCAATGCCAGACCACACACATCAAATGCCACCACAGCAGAACTGCAGAGACTGAACCTCACCACCCTACGGCATCCTCCATACAGTCCAGATTTGGCGCCGTCTGACTTCCATCTGTTCCCGATAATAAAAGAAAGTCTTCCGGGACATCATTACGCTTCCGATGAAGAAGTTGAGAGAACTGTGAGAAGCTGGTTGCGGAAACAGAGTGTCGACTTCTTTCGTGACGGCTTCAGGAAACTTGTTCATCGTTGGCAGAAATGTATCCAATTTTATGGCGATTTTGTGGAAAAGTAAATATTGAATATTAAAGATCACATTCTAAGGATTATTTCTGTGTTTGATTTATTAAAATATTCCCATCCAAACCCAAGTTATGGAGGTGGAGGCATTACTTTTCATTCAACCCTCATAAAACACTGCATGCAGAGAGGAAGCATAGGCCCATGTTTAACAAATATCACCAGGATGAAGATGACAGTGCAAGCCTAGGAGGAAAATGAATATGGATGCCACAATCAGAGAGAAGTAAAAAAAACAGTGTGTGTGTGCGTGCGTGTTTTTCAACAGCTGCTGCTTCAACTCGCAATTTAGGACAGAAGCAAAACACTTTCAATTTATAATAAAGACTGATCATTACACTTTATGCTGGCTATAATCTAGTGCCTATGGTCCCCATTCACTGGAGAGCCGCAGAGGAAAGCCGGTGTGATCGAGCAAATCTGGACTATGGCCTCAATTCACTAAGCTTATCTCCTGTCTTTAATAACGTTTCTAGAGTTATCACCATGGTGATGAAGCATGGAGTATTCAGGAAACATTTTACCTCAGGCAAACCTAAAGTTAACTCTTCTGTCTTTAAGTTAACTCTTCAATCCTTAAAATAACTCCAGAATTCTAAAGTTAAAGGCAGGCTGCGTGTGAAAATAACTGCGTGTGAAAATAACAACAGAGGAGGTAACTTAACACAGAGGAGGTAACTTCACTACAGAGGAGGTAACTTCACTACAGAGGAGGTAACCTGAGGAATGAAGAGATAAGATAACGCTATCACTGCGTGTTGGCAAGTTTACTCTTGCCTTATTATCTCCAGCATGATCTTAGTGAATTGAGGCCATTATACTGTTAGATGGCAAAAGTTTGGAACTCTCACCTGTGTCATATCAGATCACAGTGAGGCTTGCTAAAAGGTTAGTGAAATAGCAGTCATGCAATCACAGCCCCCTGTAGCAGCTGGAAAGAAACTGCCAAAGACTGAGCTCAACTCCTTTCACAGTGGCAAAACAGGTGGAAATAAAATATTTTCAGCTATGACACAGATATGAAAGAAGTTATAGTTAACCTATAATATGAAATCATGAAACCCTACCTTCATCTCATTCTAAAAGAGGGTGCTTGCCTGGCAGTCATGGAGAGTCTCTGCGTTTAATACTTTCTGAGTCACTGACCTAAAACCATTGTGTAGATCATGTGTTCTGACTCACTCTGACCCCACTGGCTATACGCTTGCTATACACATATGGCTCTCCAACACACAGGCAACTAGCATGACCAGTATCATAAAACAGTAAGAGGCCTCAATTCACTAAGATCATGCTGGAGATAATAAGGCAAGAATAAACTTACCTCCACACAGTGGAAGAGTTATCTTATCTCTTAATTCCTTAAAGAGAATCTGTATTGTTAAAATCGCACAAAAGTAAACATACCAGTGTGTTAGGGGACATCTCCTATTACCCTCTGTCACAATTTCGCCGCTCCCCGCCGCATTAAAAGTAGTCAAAAACCGTTTTAAAAAGTTTGTTTATAAACAAACAAAATGGCCACCAAAACAGGAAGTAGATTGATGTACAATATGTCCACACATAGAAAATACATCCATACACAAGCAGGCTGTATACAGCTTTCCTTTTGAATCTCAAGAGATCATTTGTGTGTTTCTTTCCCCCTTCAGCTCTCATCCACTGAACATTACAGGCTTCCTATGCTGTGCTGATGTTTGTGAATAGGAACCTGTAATTGGACAGCCATATTCTTCAGCATCCTGTCACAGTAAGTGGGAGCACCTTGCTTGTGTCATCACGCTTGATGAAGTAGACATTCGGGTGAGAGTATCCAGCAGCACAGCTTATTGTTTCTTCAAGAGATTCATTACTACTCTTCCCTTGCGCAAAATTCAGTCACACACCTCTGCTGTACTCTCATAGGAACATCTTTATCCACTGTGATGACCTACAGAGGAGCAGCCACTGATACAGATTAAGGCCTCGTTCACATTAGGCAATGCATATGGGCGTGCGTTCGGGACGCACCCGATCGCACACCATTAGCATTGCCATGCATTGCTGTAGAAGTGCTGTCTATGCACTTCTGATATTCTTGCTGATCACACACCATACACCTTGCCGAAATGCGAACGGCAGCGCGTATAGTGTGAACGAGGCCTAACTAACTGGCAGTTAAATTTATGTGCCCGCACCACACAATTGAATTTCACTGGCATTTACAAAAAGTATATAACGTGCATTGCGCAAATAGCACAAATTGCAATATGTATTTAACGTGCACAGTGCCTGACTAACGCCTGCAGCGCTATTTTTCTCACCAGGTTTAAAAAACTGAGGAGTCGGAGTTGGGAGTCAGATTATTTTTGGACAAACTCCACAGCTCTGAAAATAGTGAAATCTACATCTAAGTTTTACTGAAAATAGAATTCTACAACTCGGGGTCTCTGATATGTGCAGCATACTGATTGTAGGCAGTCTGGCAGGATGCACATGACCATTAGGGAAAGTGGTGGATGGCAGTCTACAACTTCCCTATACACTATGGGGGAAACATGGTGGGGACCAAAGAAATAGAAAAGGTTGCAGCTTAAGCTGCTAAGGGTTAGAGTACATGGCCGCCAGTAGGAGAAATAGGCACTGTACAGAGCAGCCAGAGAGGAAGACAGAAAGACAGTAGGGATCTCAGAAGAAGAAAGTAGGAGGAGGCCAGTACTGTGTTGCCTACCCCATCAATCCTTGACTATTAACCCGGAAAGACCTGTAGAGGTTCAGCCTTCGTCATTTCAATCACACCACTCCCTATAAGGCCTATTCTCCACTTGTGTACATTGTGTAATGCAAGTGTCGTTGCAATGCATGCTACTTGCATTTCTATACAATTCTTTCCGAATCTGTTGTGGTTTCCATTCATTATAATGAATGAAAATTGCAATGCACTTGCGGGAATTTGTCAGCAACCATGTATTGCAATTCTGCAGTGAATTACAACGCCTATATGGGGACATCAAAAAGTGCAGTCTATGCACTTCCAGTGTTCTTGCGAATCACACTGTGTTTCACAAAAACGTGGCTGAAATTGTGTAAGAGGGGAAGAAGCGTTAGAAACTAGAAGACACCCTACGTGTAGAACGCCTACAGTATCTCACTATCCATCCAGCTGGAGTCCCATCAAGAGTTGTCAAAACTAAGGAGCTTCTACATTCTGTCAAACCTTATTCACTTCCAGAGGAATATTTGCAGGAATAGAGGAATGCCCTACAGGTCTCAGAATGGATGGTGGCTTATGAACAACCTTGTTGTTGTCACACGCTGCCTACACCCTGGTGGGGCTCTGCTACCCCAACCTCAACAAATACCTGCAGAGTTTAGTAACATTAGAAACTAATGGGTTTGTAATCTATATGTCTGAGCTCCCCTGACAGCAGTATGTTTACATTACATTTTGAAACCAAGAAAAAAAGTGTGTACGTAAGCCAATGTCTCCTAAATTTGTGTCCCCCACCAGGAACAAAATCAATCCTAGGGATGACACTGCAGTCTCTGGACCATACAGAGGCTTTCCTCTATGTGGGCAAGTATGTACATTTTTGTTTTTAAAGTTACAGGTTTGCTTTAAATAAGGAGTGCCTATAATATTATCCAGTTTTTCTTTTTGTGCAGGCTGGAGACTGGCGGAAGCTGACCAATTTTAATTTTGCAAGTGAAACTCAGCATTTTTAGAAAGCAAAGAAGTCAACATTACCATAAAACACTTGAGATTGCCAATTGAATGTATTCTGCAATGTAATATGATGAAGGAGCAGGGCTGCTGCACACAGCCAACAGACAGGTTTCAGTTTTACTTTGTGAGCTGCAAAGTGAAAATGAAAGATGGAATCTCACTGGCTGTTGTGGATAAAACCTCAGTAGCTCTTTTTCATATGTGTGGGAATATTCACAGGATCCTCACGCTAAAATCCTTTACACTCTGCTTGGCTTCAAATATGACTATATAAGGTTTAAAATATAACTGTACTGAAAGTTTTTGAAAATAACTCTTTATCAATAAGATATACTGTACACATTATACTTTTTTCACCTGTAAGAAGATCTGAGAAGATGACAGGCTTCTTTGTTTACTTACTATTGCAGCACAGAGTCTTGTATGTACACAATCCTTTTCTCCAATGCCTTGACAGCACCCCAACTGCTTGACCTGCCAACAACAACACACTAAAGGTGCACCACACACACCATTAGTGGTGCATGTCAGGATTAAGCTCAATCCTTGTGGGTGGCACTGCAGGAAACAAGTGCTGTACAGCTGCATTGCTCTGGTATACCAGAGCAACACGTACTGTTGCTATGGATGGGGTGAACGGATGGCAGCATGGCATGCAATGGTGCGATGTTTGGTGGGCGGGATAGGGAGGAGAACAATGCACCCAGGGATTGCTGTTGCTTAAAGATCCTTCATGCTCGATCTTTAATCAAACCCGGGGGACACCTGTACTCATGCTAGATTTTTGTCAGATACGGGCAGGATTGGCCACCTTGGTTGAGTTTCATCTAGCATGAGGCTTAACAATATACTAACTTACACTGTACTGCATTATATTTATTACCGTTATTGCTAAATTGCTGTGAAAAGAATCCAGGGTGTAACCGGTAAGACTGATCTTGTGATGTGTAAGAAATAAGGTGATTTTAGTCTACTGCTTTAACTGGAGTGGGTAGTGGCCCAGGAAAAACTTTGTACTGTGGTGGATTCTAGACATTGGATTCAATGAATTTTGCTTTCAATAATAATTAATACAATGGAGTACTTTAAATGATATCAATTAATACAAGAAATAAGGCTCTGTGTTGGCAGTCAGCACCATAAGGTGGAGGTTGTTACACATTCCTGTTCTCAAAATGGCAACTCACTAGCGCAGTTTTTACTCAACCTTTGTACCCTGCAGTATCCCTTATTAAAACATTTGGAACCCCTGCTTTGCATTAGCAGAGGAACTGAACCGCCACCCACTACTGAGATGTCTCTCACCAGAGGGGAAAATGCCAGGGAAACTCTGCAGGCTCCTCAAGGACAAAGCACGTAATTTTGGTGCCTGCGCCATCTGGTAAAATTGGCACCACATAGAACATTATGGCACCTAATAATTATCGTAATTAGATTTAGCGAATATCAAGAGGAGGTTGTTTTAACGGCTATGATGGCGCTTTTATCAGCAGTGATTGCTGCACAGAGGGTAGGTTAGAGTTAGGCATCGTTCTCAAGTGAGAATAAGATCAGGATAGGCGATAGTAAAATATTAGTAAAAATTACCAATATGTTACTATCGAAATAAGTTAGAGCCCAATAGTAGAATATTGGTAATTTATCAATAGTCTACTAGTGGTTATCCCCAGCACCCATATTACAGTGGCACCCTTTTTTGATGTACACCCTCAAGGAACCCTGGTTGAGAAAGCCTGCACCAGAACTTCTAATTTGGAAATCACAAAACCACTTAATTTTAAACATTCCAATGGAACCTCTTAACCCCATGTGATAATGGTCAACCACCACATGTTATCAGTTGGACAGTCAGGGCTTACACAAGAGCCAAGCTGTACACATTTAAAAAGTGCCTTGGGTTGGGCAGAAATGTCAGAATGGCCCTGGAGCAGCCAAGGAATATATCACAGCACAGAATGCATCATGCGAGGCTTAGCCTTCTCTGAGGATTAGGGCCCTTCCACGCATCGTGTCACACCAGACAATTTAATTGCACTGCAAAGCAATGATATTCCTATGGGGCTTTACACATCGTATGTGCCATAGCAGGTTCTGACGCAGTAATGCTGTGTGTTAACTGGGTAATGCGTGTGGTTACAGTGGCAGTGAAGCATACTTTCATTGTACTGTATGCCTTACTGTATAGTCGCACAGCAGGAGCAGAGCTGGGAAAAGTCCTCCAGCACCCAAGGCTGCGCCCCCCCCCCCCATTCTTCCCACCCCCAGCCATCACACACTAGTTGCTATTAGACTTGGGGGCCTAGAACCCCCCCAACACCTTAACCCTCCTGGCGGTAACCCCGAACGTAGTTTGGGGTAAGCCGCGCAGGAGGATTTCTCAGGCCCTGCTGGGCCGATTTGCATAGTTGTTTTTTTTTTGCAACACGCAGCTAGCACTTTGCTAGCTGCATGTGCATTCCAATCGCCGCCGCTCCACGCCGATTAGCCGCCGCTCGCCACGCCACCCCCCCCCCCCAGACCCTGTGCGCTGTCTGGCCAATCAGTGCCAGGCAGCGCTGAGGGGTGGATCGGGACTCCCTTTGACTTCAGGACGTCGATGGCGTCGGTGACGTCATCCCGCCCATCGTCATGGCGACGGGGGAAGCCCTAATGGAAATCCCGTTCAGAACGGGATTCCCGGACGGGCTTGATCGCCAGAGGCGATCGAAGAGGGTGGGGGGATGCCGCTGCACAGCGGCTGTTATGTAGCGAGCCCTAGGCTCGCTACATAATTTAAAAAAATAAATACATAAAAATAAACTGCTGCGCTGCCCCCTGGCAGTTTTTAATAGACCGCCAGGAGGGTTAATCTCTAGTTCTCTGGCTTGCAGTCACTGCCAGGTACCCCCTTTTCTTATATCTCTCTGTTTCAAACACAATATGAAAATGAGAGCTGAGTGAGTAGCACATGTCCTCCTACACTGCGACCTGACGCTGGAGCCTCTCTCGCCTTTGCCTCGACCCGGCTCTGAGCAGGACTTACGTACGGTGCGATATTTTGTCTACCTTGCTTTGTGACCTGATCGCAACACAACTGACTCGGTGTGAAAGGGCCCTTACATATTAGCTCCAAAACCTTGTAATAGTCATAATTGTATAAAACCCCATACAACTTATATATGCTTGTAATTTCCAGTAATGGTGGTATACTGTAGTAATTCCCAAGTGCATTTATTTGGTATTGTAGAAATTGTCTGGTTGATGCTTTTCTAAGCAGCAGGTAATTTTATCTCTGGCTTCCAGATAACTTTGATGATGGCCCTGCTCCTGACCTCTGTCTATCTGTCTAGGAAATGAATTTCTTCTACTTGAGCTTCATTTAAATACGCTTATATACAGAAGTCCCACAGTTCACATGTTTATTGTTGATCTTACACACAGTTTATATTTTTCATTATGAACATAAAATGCTCCTTCATAGGCATCATACTCTGCAATATCCTGAAATGGTACATGACTATGCACCACCTAAGAATGGATGCTGACAGTCACGTGCTTTCCTCACTGCTAAGGTATGATAATAATAAGCAGAACCTACATGCATAAAATAAAACAGTTAACACAAGAACAGAAATGATCATAAACATAACCTGTAACAAAATAATACAGTGTAATCAAACAAGCCACAGATATGGATAAATGTAACTTTTTAGGTTTACAACAGCCTAGGCAAAATGATCACAAAGCACACAGTTCATAAATATTTTCCAGCCAGTAAAAAACGCCTAATTCAAACAAAAGCATAAACCAGTGTTTGCAGTGATGGGTTTTGAGAGGCCATGGTGGCAGTACAGAAGGGAGGGAGTAGGGGGTGGGAGCTACTGGCCATGCTTGATGACTTGGACCTCATAATTGAACGTGACACTGCCATGCACCCTGAACACAGGGATCATCTTTGGCACCTGCAAGCTTGGAAGCCCCCATCCTTTATAATAACAGCATCTCTCACACGGGTTTATGTGCTCATCCCAGAGATCACATCCCCAGCCACACAGCACGCCTTACCTGTTTCCCGAGGCCGAAAGGATGCAGATTCGCTGTAGCTCGCTATTTCCAGTGGAAAATGAATACCCGTGATGTAGAAGAGATGGAGGAGGCATAAACATAGGCTGCGGCTCACTCCCTGTGTGTGTCAGTCAAGAAGGAGAGAGATGGCTGTGCTTTCCGGCATCTCCAAATAAAGACAAGTGTTCTGGGGGGCTGCAGACGAGGAGAGAGATGGCAGAAGGGGTGGGGAGAATGAGTGCAGGATGGAGAGATGGACAGAGGCAGTCTGTTCCAGCACAAGCTCTGCCTGCTGCTTCCCCAGCGTGCATGTACAGAGCACTGCAGCCAGCACACGCTCATTCACTGCTGCAAGCATTCAGCTCTGGATTCATATTACTAGGCTTTCTAATAGAAGCAGAGGCGCACTCTGCGTTCAGCCCTCCAGCCCAGCTGTGGTTGTTCAGATAGAAAATGAAAGAAGAATTATTCTTCCAGTATACAAACCCCCCCCCCTCCCTAGTTGTGATAAGGATCTGGCATTGACTCCCAGGGATCAGTCTGCAATCTGTGTAGATTTTTCTTTCACCCAACTGCCCAGATTTTCATTCAAGCAATATAAGCACTGACATTTTTTGCTGCACTTTACAATGGTATACCTATATCACAAAAGAGCTCACTGTAATAGCTACCATAGTAGTCTAATGTCCCTAATGATACACACCATCAGCTAGTTTAAATTGGGAATTGATTGCTAGTACCCAGTGGCATAGCTAAGGAGCTGTGGGCCCCGGTGCAAGTTTTACATGGGGCCCCCCCCCCAAGCACTCTATACATAACAATTGATTTGGCGCACCAAAACCTGCCAAAGACAACCACAGAGTCAGAGTTGCAAGAAGGAGATGGGGAACAGTGTTTTAAGGATTACTACTATTCAAAGCATCTATAAAAGTGATTATTACCAGCACAGGACCAACAGAGAGCTAATACTGTGATGAAGGGTGGACCCCTCGGGGCCCCTCTGGCCCAAGGGCCCCGATGCGGTCGCTACCTCTGCACCTCCTATTGCTACGCCCCTGCTAGTACCACTTTTTGGACAACAACGCTATACAGCCAATTTGGTGATGGGGTGCCTGGTAGAAGGGGAAATGCAAATAGCGTATCAGTAATAAGTCTCACACAAAGGGCTCTTTTACACTTAATACGTTTTAATGCATTGCTATGCGTTACGTTTCTGCGTTTTTTTTTCCTCCATAGCAGTGCATTGTGAAAAAGCTTCAGTTTCTCAGCGTATATTGTGAAAGATGCCATAGGGAAACATGGACACTGGCCTGCACATCAGTTGTCCTCTCAGTTACACCTAACAGCAACTGGTATAGTGTAAAAGGACCCTAACCCCCTCCCCATCCACACCTAGCACTAACCTCCCCCTACCTTCTCCTAACACTAACATCCCCCTACATACCTCCCAACTTTTTGAGATGAGAAAGAGGGACACTTAAGCCACACCCCTGATCACGCCTCTGTCACACCCCTAGTCACGCATACCTTAAAGATTTCATAAAAAAAATATGTTGTTTTATAATTCTAAAAAAACTACACTGGTCCTTTCTATCCTGGTTCATTTTCCTTCATATTAACATTTTCAAATTAGCAATATATCAATTTAAAGGATAGGAATTAAGTTTAGAGTCAATCAAAAACATTTTTTAGTAGAGAAATATATATATTTACATAGAAAGAGGGACAAAGTCCTGAAAGAGGGACAAATGAGGAGGAAAGAGGGACAGGGCTCCCAAAGAGGGACTGTCCCTCCAAAAGAGGGACAGTTGGGAGCTATGCCCCTATATGCCTGCCTAAGGCCCGGTTCACATTAGCGGCTGCTATCCGGAATCGCCGTGCCGGAGCCGTGCCGGAGCCGGACCGCATGCGGACCGGACGAAACGGACGCACGGCATAGCAATGAAAGTCTATGCGACCGTTCACATGCGTCCGTTTCATCCGGACCGGAGCCGGACCGGATCCGGACTCCGGCGTCCGTTCCAACATGCGCTATTTTTTGGTCCGGCTGGTCCGGCTGACGTATCCGGACCGGAGCCGGAATGTTGCATCCGGCCAATGGAAACCAATGAGAACCGGAGAGCGCACAACACACTGGCTATAAAAACCGGATGTTGTACCACACTTCCTATGCTGACTCTATGGTATGGTGGCCATTTTGGATGGGGACCACATGGCACCAGCGTTCACAGAGTGGAGCAGCAGTGACTTCATGCTGGAGCTCTTTGGCAGCAATATGGAGCAGGATCTGTCTGATAGCGAGGGGGTGAGGCCCTACACATCAGAAGACCTCATCCTACAGGTGCAGCAGGTACCAGCCCTGTGGGACAAGGGGGATGCGGACCACAGCAACATCAAAAAATGCAGAGGCCTGTGGAAAAAAATTGCCAAGCTGTATGTGGAGGACTTTGAGCACTTGAGCAAGAGACAGCAAGGCACAGAGGGTATGTTGACTAGAAGTTTTTGGGGGGGCTTGTGGTTAGCTTGTGATGTATTCCACTTTTGCTATGGATTTGTGTCACCCACGTGTTGCCCACCCACCCGTGGCCCACCCACCTGTTCCCCACCCACCTGTACCCCACCTGTGATGTATCCCACCCACCTGTACCCCACCTGTGATGTACCCCACCTGTGCTGTATCCCACCCACCTGTGATGTATCCCACCCACCTGTACCCCACCTGTGATGTATCCCACCCACCTGTACCCCACCTGTGATGTATCCCACCCACCTGTACCCCACCTGTGATGTATCCCACCTGTGATGTATCCCACCCACCTGTACCCCACCTGTGATGTACCCCACCTGTGCTGTATCCCACCCACCTGTGATGTATCCCACCCACCTGTACCCCACCTGTGATGTATCCCACCCACCTGTACCCCACCTGTGATGTATCCCACCTGTGATGTATCCCACCCACCTGTACCCCACCTGTGATGTATCCCACCCACCTGTACCCCACCTGTGATGTATCCCACCTGTGCTGTATCCCACCCACCTGTGATGTATCCCACCCACCTGTACCCCACCTGTGATGTATCCCACCCACCTGTACCCCACCTGTGATGTATCCCACCTGTGATGTATCCCACCCACCAGTACCCCACCTGTGATGTATCCCACCCACCTGTACCCCACCTGTGATGTATCCCACCTGTGATGTATCCCACCCACCTGTACCCCACCTGTGATGTATCCCACCCACCTGTACCCCACCTGTGATGTATCCCACCCACCTGTACCCCACCTGTGATGTATCCCACCTGTGATGTATCCCACCCACCAGTACCCCACCTGTGATGTATCCCACCCACCTGTACCCCACCTGTGATGTATCCCACCTGTGATGTATCCCACCCACCTGTACCCCACCTGTGATGTATCCCACCCACCTGTACCCCACCTGTGATGTATCCCACCCACCTGTACCCCACCTGTGATGTATCCCACCTGTGATGTATCCCACCCACCAGTACCCCACCTGTGATGTATCCCACCCACCTGTACCCCACCTGTGATGTATCCCACCTGTGATGTATCCCACCCACCTGTACCCCACCTGTGATGTATCCCACCCACCTGTACCCCACCTGTGATGTATCCCACCTGTGCTGTATCCCACCCACCTGTGATGTATCCCACCCACCTGCGATGTACCCCACCTGTGCACATAAAACATACACAATGACCAATTATTATACATCAATTTATTGTAAAAAATTAATACATTTAAAATCACTCAAAAACTTGAAACTCCAAAATAAACACATTTCAACAAAACATATTAAAAACCAAACATTCACCCTCGTCCTGGTGGTGTGGTAAAATAAAGTCTCAGTTGGTCCCTGTTCCGCAGTGACACTACCCTTGGCCTGGTTGCATACCTCCGCAGGGGCATTAGTGGAAGCACATTCGGGGGTTCCGGAGTCTCTCTTTCCTCCTGCCGCACAAAGTTGTGGAGGATGCATGCTGCCTTCACCACGACAACTGCGTTGCCCGGTTTCAGCAGCATGGGCGTGTGGAACACCCTCCACTTTGACACCAGGATCCCAAATGTGCACTCCACCATTCTCCTTGCACGGCTCAACCGAGCATTGAAGTGTAGCTGGCTGGCATCAAGTCCCCTGTCTGGGTACGGACGCATTACATGGTCGGACAGGGCGAAGGCCTCGTCCCCCACAAACACATAGGGGTAGGCCGGTGCCCTTGTCCCAGGCCAGGGTCTGTCACGGGGGAGACGCAGTCTGCCTTCCTCCATCAGCCGGCAAAGGGTCGTACGCTGGAAAATTCCAGAGTCATTGGAACTACCGTACGACCCCACATCCACGTACACAAACTTGTAGTCCGCATCTGCCACTGCCATTAGAACAATGCTGAAGTATTTTTTATAGTTGAAATAATGGCTGCCACTCCCCACGGGTTTCTGAATCCGGATGTGTTTCCCATCCAGTGCGCCAACACAATTAGGAAACTTGCACTCGGTCCAGAAGCCCTGGGCGATCTCCTCCCATTTCGTGGTGTCCGGCACAGGCATGTATCTGGCCCTCAGTCGCGTCCAAAGGATCCTCGAAGTCCTCACGACGATGCCTGCCACCGTGCTCTTCCCAATACGAAATGTGACATGTAGCGATGTATATGTTTGTCCAGTTGCGATGTACCTACAAGAGAAATAATCGAAATCAATTTTTCATGTCGTTACAGGAGAAAGGTTCAAGACAAGGTGGCGCAATATACGGGATGCATACGTGAAATGGCTACGGAAGAAAAAACTTGCCGAACGAAGTGGCAGTGGCGGGGGAAGGCGACAAAAAGACTACCAATTTGCCAAGCAATTGTCTTTCATCAATGCAAGCCTGGAACCTAGACTGTAAGTACCACTACTGTGGGCAGGAACTGAGAGCTCATTTACCATGACTTCGGCCATGTATTGCTATGGCCTCAATTCCCATGGCTAGCGAACTTTTCTCACAAGCTTTATCAAATGTTGGGTAGAAACGGTTGATAAAGTGTTTGCTAGTGTTTGCTAGCTCTGTGAATTGACGCCACATGCTGTTTGGCACACCAATAAATATTGTTTTTATCTACAGGACTGAAGACAATTTGGAGCAAGAGGAACCGACCCAGGAGGCACGGTTCAGCAGTGAGGAGAGCTTGGTGGATGTAGACGTCGCCGATGTAACCTATTGCCCCGAGGAGAGGAGTAGGAGGAGGGAGTCCTTAATCCCAACTCTCTCCTTTGATGATGACTTGGCAGAAGAGAGCTTGGATGTTGAGGTTGCAGGACCGAGTGTGGAAGAAGCTGAACCTCCACAATCGACCGCTATGGAAGCTCCAGGGGAACAAGAACAAAGTGAGGCGCACCGAGAGACTGCAGCACAACCAGCGCGCAGGGCAACCCCGACACAGGCCAGAGGACGGGAAGATGCTGCCACACCACCAGTGAGGACCACCACACCAGTGAGGCGTCGAGGTACCCTCCCCCCAACAAGGAGAGAGACAGAGTCCGAGATGTCCGGGGCTGTCTCCGGACTTCTCGGGATTCTTCAGAGCCACCAAACTCTCATAACCCGGCAGTTGCAAGATGAGGACAGGGGCCATATCATGGAGCAGTACAAGTCCCACATCACTTCACTGCAATGTGAGCTCGACGCTGTACATGGGCACTACAGGGACGAGCTTAAAATGATGCATGAGATGCACAGAGGAGAAATCGACCAACTGCGTGCGCAGCATCATCAGTCGGTGGGCCAGCTGCAGAACATGATGCAGCAAATGCATCAACAAAGCAAGGAACTACTGAAATTGCAGGCACACCCGTGTTTTCACACTGTGATGTCTCTAATACCATATTTGGAAAAGGTGCCTTCCCAAAACCTGATGGCGTGCCATTCCAATTTGCTGGAGGTGATTAAACAGCACATGGACACGCCATTATTGCAACCACCAATTTTTAGACCCCCACAACCAACAGCGGTGCCCACCTGGCAATCATCACAGATGTACACCGGCTACAGAGGCAGTCAATATGGGCCACCGCTGTCAGGGTCCAGCTCATCCACGACCAGCACCCAAGAGAGTCCAGATTTCCAGGCAGCAACTCCCACCTTTTCTAGTAGTGGTGCCGATACAATTTGAAAAAAAAAGTCAAATTGTTCCTGGACATGCTCCTCTGAATACCTCCGATCCTCGGAGGAAGGATACCATCACAGGGCTTTTTAGCCCAACCTTTTCCCTGCCCCATCTCCTTCAACCAAGGTTCAGAGGTGTTCAGATGACCATGTCAGGGAACTTTTGGTTTTGCTGGACTTGAACTTTAGGGCCTGGTGTCCCCGAAAGACACTACCTGGGTCACAACCTTGTGCCTGTTGCACTGCACCTGTAGTCCTGCACCTGTGCCTTTGATTCCTCTTGTTCCTTACTTTGTTGTTCCTAATCACTTGCACAAGACCCTTGGAGCCATGGGTGAAGGACACCTTCACTGGTCGGTGAGAGGCCTAGCCTTTTCACTGACCTGTGTCCTTCATCCATGGCTCAGAGGGTCCTGTGCCAGTGGTTAGGTTTTAGAAGCACTAATAATTTAGGGCCTGGTGTCCCCGAAAGACACTACCTGGGTCACAACCTTGTGCCTGTTGCACTGCACCTGTAGTCCTGCACCTGTGCCTTTGATTCCTCTTGTTCCTTACTTTGTTGTTCCTAATCACTTGCACAAGACCCTTGGAGCCATGGGTGAAGGACACCTTCACTGGTCGGTGAGAGGCCTAGCCTTTTCACTGACCTGTGTCCTTCATCCGTGGCTCAGAGGGTCCTGTGCCAGTGGTTAGGTTTTAGAAGCACTAATAATTTAGGGCCTGGTGTCCCCGAAAGACACTACCTGGGTCACAACCTTGTGCCTGTTGCACTGCACCTGTAGTCCTGCACCTGTGCCTTTGATTCCTCTTGTTCCTTACTTTGTTGTTCCTAATCACTTGCACAAGACCCTTGGAGCCATGGGTGAAGGACACCTTCACTGGTCGGTGAGAGGCCTAGCCTTTTCACTGACCTGTGTCCTTCATCCGTGGCTCAGAGGGTCCTGTGCCAGTGGTTAGGTTTTAGAAGCACTAATAATTTAGGGCCTGGTGTCCCCGAAAGACACTACCTGGGTCACAACCTTGTGCCTGTTGCACTGCACCTGTAGTCCTGCTCCTCTGCCATCGGTTCCTCTTGCTCCTCACTTTGTTCTTGTTCCTAACCACTTGCACAAGACCCTTTGAACCATGGATGAAGGACACCTTGACTGGTCGGTGAGAGGCCTAGCCTTTTCACTGACCTGTGTCCTTCACCCATGGCTCAGAGGGTCCTGTGCCAGTGGTTAGGTTTTTGAAGCACTTCAATTTTAGGGCCTGGTGTCCCCGAAAGACACTACCTGGGTCACAACCTTGTGCCTGTTGCACTGCACCTGTAGTCCTGCTCCTCTGCCATCGGTTCCTCTTGCTCCTCACTTTGTTCTTGTTCCTAACCACTTGCACAAGACCCTTTGAACCATGGATGAAGGACACCTTGACTGGTCGGTGAGAGGCCTAGCCTTTTCACTGACCTGTGTCCTTCACCCATGGCTCAGAGGGTCCTGTGCCAGTGGTTAGGTTTTTGAAGCACTTCAATTTTAGGGCCTGGTGTCCCCGAAAGACACTACCTGGGTCACAACCTTGTGCCTGTTGCACTGCACCTGTAGTCCTGCTCCTCTGCCATCGGTTCCTCTTGCTCCTCACTTTGTTCTTGTTCCTAACCACTTGCACAAGACCCTTTGAACCATGGATGAAGGACACCTTGACTGGTCGGTGAGAGGCCTAGCCTTTTCACTGACCTGTGTCCTTCACCCATGGCTCAGAGGGTCCTGTGCCAGTGGTTAGGTTTTTGAAGCACTTCAATTTTAGGGCCTGGTGTCCCCGAAAGACACTACCTGGGTCACACCCTTGTGCCTGTTGCACTGCACCTGTAGTCCTGCTCCTCTGCCATCGGTTCCTCTTGCTCCTCACTTTGTTCTTGTTCCTAACCACTTGCACAAGACCCTTTGAACCATGGATGAAGGACACCTTGACTGGTCGGTGAGAGGCCTAGCCTTTTCACTGACCTGTGTCCTTCACCCATGGCTCAGAGGGTCCTGTGCCAGTGGTTAGGTTTTTGAAGCACTTCAATTTTAGGGCCTGGTGTCCCCGAAAGACACTACCTGGGTCACAACCTTGTGCCTGTTGCACTGCACCTGTAGTCCTGCTCCTCTGCCATCGGTTCCTCTTGCTCCTCACTTTGTTCTTGTTCCTAACCACTTGCACAAGACCCTTTGAACCATGGATGAAGGACACCTTGACTGGTCGGTGAGAGGCCTAGCCTTTTCACTGACCTGTGTCCTTCACCCATGGCTCAGAGGGTCCTGTGCCAGTGGTTAGGTTTTTGAAGCACTTCAATTTTAGGGCCTGGTGTCCCCGAAAGACACTACATGGGTCACAACCTTGTGCCTGTTGCACTGCACCTGTAGTCCTGCTCCTCTGCCATCGGTTCCTCTTGCTCCTCACTTTGTTCTTGTTCCTAACCACTTGCACAAGACCCTTTGAACCATGGATGAAGGACACCTTGACTGGTCGGTGAGAGGCCTAGCCTTTTCACTGACCTGTGTCCTTCACCCATGGCTCAGAGGGTCCTGTGCCAGTGGTTAGGTTTTTGAAGCACTTCAATTTATTAGGGCCTGGTGTCCCCGAAAGACACTTGGGCAGCTATGCCCTGCAACTCTTCCAGCACAAAGTTGGTGGTTGGTGTTCCTTAAAACTGACCGGGCTATACCATAGATATGTTATTTTTTTGTCTTCCATGTTGGAAGAATGTTTCCATGTTGGAAAGTGGTTGTTTTTGCAATAAAAAAAAATGTTTTTACATACCTCAGTGTGATGAGTAGTTGTTCTTGTGGTGTGACTGCTCTCCTGAACGTGGTATCCTTCTTCCTAAGGTCATCCTTCACCATCTCCAAAAGGGTATCAAACCTGTCAGGAGATGTAAAGGAAGAAGCTGTAAAGTATGTTGTGGGACAAGGTGTTGGGTGGAGGATGGGGGAGGTGTGTTTACAGAGGTTTGGGAGTGTTGTGGAGGGTGGGGGTGTAGTGTATAGCTAGGTATACAGGGGTGTGGGGGTCAGGGTGGTGTGTTTAGCTAGGTATACAGGGATGAGGTGTTGTGGGGGTGAGGGTGGGGTGTTTAGGAATGGTGGGGGTTGGTGTATTTAGGCCTATATACTTACAGGGGAATAGACATCCGAGTGTAGCTGTAGAACTTCTGTGGGTGTCGTCTGAGGTCCCGGTAGAGGGCCTGGAACTCTCCCTTCCTCTGCCTCCTGGCTAGTAGAGGGTGCACCCACCATCTCCTGCGAGGAGCACGCCTTCTCCCCACATAGTAGTAGGTAAACAACAGGAAGGAGAGAATTCCCAGGTAATAAGCGTAAAAAATGACTGGATCCATGGTCCCAACTGCTGTCTCTGTATCCAAGGATGGTCTCCACACGTCCAGCTGTCTCCAACAATGACCCCAGAGCTTCTGCTGACCTCCCAGAACCCCAGGTATTTATACAGGTTGTTATCTCTTTAAGAATCCGGATCCGGACCGCAACCGTGTTCATACCGCACGGAAACCGTATGCAACCGGACCGGATCCGGACCGGATCCGGACAGGAACCGTACGGTTCAGGTCCGATCCGGCTCCGGTGCGGTCCGGACATCCGGTGCGGTTTTTGCAAAACCGCAAGTGTGAACGGGGCCTTACACTAACACCCCACCACCACCACCACCTTTCCTACAATGATAACATGATAACCCAACACACTGAACCCCACCCCAATGCCAAAGCTGGTGTTGAAAGTCTGCTGTACTCCTGCGAACTACAGTGTCCAGTTCCTGCAACAGAGTGGGCTCTTATTTAGATTAAATTGTAGGCCAAACGCTGATGCACTCCAAGCGGCTATATAGCCCTTGAAAACCGCAGCTCAACAATTTACTGGAGAGGCTATAAAGCCGCAGATTTAGCCGAGTGGTTCTAAAGCTGCTAATTACATCAGCTGTAAATCCACAGTTTACCTGAGCAGCTGGGAAGCTACTAATTACAGCAACTCTAAGGGCCTGTCCACACTGCTGCGCTTGCGTTGCGTTTTTAAAAACGCATGCGTTTTTAAAAACGCAAGGTCTTTTGAAAAAGAATGAAAATCGTGATAACTTGTACACACTGGTGCGATGCGTTTTTAAAAAAACGCAAACCGGGTGCCTGCTGCGCTTTTTTAAGTGCAGCGCATGAAAAACGCATTAAAAACGCATGCGCTTGCGTTTTTGCCTGCGTTTTTCAGAAGTCAGTATCCCAGAAGACTCTGCAATCTCCTGATTCCTGTTGAAATGTAAACTAGAAAAAAAACAAAGGATTCTTTAGCCAATCAGCAATTACAAGAAAAACGCAAACGCACAAAAAACGCAGGCAAAAGCGCATGCGTTTTTAAAACTACAGGCACTTTAAAAACGCATGCGCTTGCGATTTTGCTTGCGTTTTTCAGTGTGTACAGGCCCTAAAGCCACCCAAATCAGCTAGCTGGAGTTCGGCTACAGTGGTGCACTCCTGCACCCAAATTACTCACCTGCGCCTCCATAGCTGCTAATTGCATTGCGGCCTATACTAGACAGAACATGCATCCATTTTACCTGTTCCAAGTAAAGCGGAGTGATAAAATATTGTGCAGCAAGATGATGTTAGCAGTAAAATGATGTGCTGTAAAAAGGGTTGTCAGATGTTTGAACAGAATGTAAAGTATTACTAACACGCGCTAAAAGATCCTAAGGTTTATTCAATTAGATTTGATTCAAAGTCAATCACTTTAATTTAAAATCAATCACTTTAATTTAAAATCGGCCATTCAATCCATTCATTCTAGGTCTCATACACATACATAGAAAAGTCCTATCAGAAGGGCCCTTCTAGGTATTCTCACTTCTATGTGCGCACAAGGGTCTATTGAAATTCCCTCTAAAGGATAAAAAGGAATAATATCATAAAAAATGGATGATTAATAATTGCTTAAAAAATAGTGTCCGTTTGGTAGTGCATAGACTACAATAATATACTCCAATAGTTCCTTCCTGTGAATAGTAGTCACCACAAGTACTAAACAACAGTCCGAGGTTTCTCCCAGTACTGTATATAGTTAACACTTACAGTTCCGTAGTTGAAAATATATGAGTGGCTCCTGTGTGTTTCCACACTTCAGATGGCCAGTAGTCTCCCCGGTTTCACCGCCGTCAGCCCGGGTTCTCCTCGTAATAGCTGATATGCTCCGCTCGTTGTGCTGGTAACTAGATGCAGCCTGCGTCACTTCCGGTTGTCAGACTCTGAAGTCCGCTCACTGCTCTTCCGCCCAGTTCACTCCAGCGTGCACTGTTCTCTATGGGTGACGTCACCACTAGGTCTCCTGGATCTTTATTCAAGGCGGCCGCTGCGCGCTCCTGCCGTGCACCTATAATCCTGGATATTTCAGCTTATTATTGTTCACAAGTTGTATTAAAACCTCTACGCGTTTCTGCCAATTAACGTTGGCCTTCCTCAGGAGGATTTTGACAGTCTGTGGCCACCATGTTCTTCCTTCCATATATACCTTTCCTGTATACTAACAGCTCCTCCTATTCCTCAGGTTAAAGGGTCACGTTATCTCCTTGTTTTCTTTATTAAAGGAACTCATCCTTCTCTCCAAATTGTTTGCATTTATTACTTATATTCCACCATTATAATAGGAGTTAACTATGTCCTGTCTACTAAAATATACCATTCATACATATAAATGGTGTATCAATAGCATCATGAATCCCACACATTCATCCTTTGACCCTTTCCACAGTTCTCACTCTTCAAACCTCATACATTCAGTGCAAGCAAATATCAAAACAAAAAGTAATCTCTATTCTTCTTTTATGATCATCCTGGTTTCCACTGATCATTTAAAAAATGCAAATAACTCCATTTCGCTGTTTAGTCCTCTCGGAGCTAATGTATCCAACTGAAAAATCCATTTTGATTCATATCTTGACATTTTTTCTATGGAGTTCCCCCCTCTCCCACTTGGTTCCACGATCTCCAATCCAAAAAATATGGTCCCTCTCACTTTTCCCTCATGTTTTTCTTTGTAGTGTTTAGAGAGGGGGTGTCCCTCATTTTTATTCTCAATATTATTGAAATGTTCTCCTACCCTTCTTAAGAGGGATCTCTTGGTTCTACCGACATATCTTTTTTGACAGGGGCATTGTATACAATAAATGACCCAACAGGTGGTACATGTTATGGGGTCCTGGATTTTATATTTCACTGAATCTGATGTTTCAATCTCCACTATTCTGCCTGGATTATTAGTTCTTATACAGTTTAGGCACATCCCACACCTAACAAATCCCCCCCTCCCCTTTCTCACTTTATCTTTTCTTGTTTAAACAGGGTGCAAGTTGAGTGCTTGCCAAAGGTGCTGTTTGGCCTGGATACCCTAGATAGGTCGGAAGGTGTAAGTAACATAGGAATGAACACACACACACGTGATTAATCCAAAGGATTGCATACACCAGATTTTATATTTTCTACTTTTGTATTCAAATTCAGAAAAAAAATTATGATGGATCTAATCAATGAAAAAGGAGCTTTCAAGGCAGTGGGTGAAGAAGACTGTGTCTTCTAAACTTCTCAATTCACATTTAATTATCTTAATTCCTAGCTCCAGCCCTGCAGTTCAAAAGCCAAGGCCAACATGAGGATCCAGCAATATTCTGTGTGCCCCATACGAGGTACAATTCAGGACGCACCATGCAAGCTAGAACTCTGGGCTGGACACATTGTACTTAGCACTGTCTGGATTACTAGCTATCATAACAGCCCAATCAGATGCCAACCCCTATAACACACCTTCCTCCATAGACTAAAATTATGTACAGGAGAGAGAAACTCTTCAGTGTAATCAATCAGTTACTTCCCTTTCCTGGCCTCTCAATTTGTGTTCTGGGGTCCTGGGACGGTGACCTGGTAGCTACTAGGCAGCAAAATTGTACACCACCCACTAGGGGTGGAAGCCCATCATCCTTTGCATGGTGATGTAGTGAAGACCCATAGCCACTCCCTGCCATGGGAGAGACCACAATAACCACCATTGCTAGGATCAACTGTGCAATTTCATGCTAAAAGCAAACATATTTAGAGTCAATGGTGTATTTTTACCTGCTTTTATGTGGCCTTGGATCAAAGATGTCGTGACAGAAGCAGTATTAGGTAGTCAGGTAACCTCTGTGCTCCCCATCTATTTTACATAGCAGCACTATGCAGCCTCTGTGCCCCCTCCTTACATAGCAGTACTGGGAAGCCTCTATGCTAACCCCCTCCCCTTCTCAGATGGCAGTATTAGGCAGCTTCGACGCTCCCCCTCCCCCAGACAGCAGTATTATGCTACCTCTGTGCTTCCTACGCACCCCCCAAGATAGCAGTATTTGGCCGCCCCTGTGCCCCATCCCCCGTGTGGGCAGTACTTGGCTGCCTCTGTGCTCCCTCCCATGCATAGCATTACTGTATGCCCTCTGTGCCCCCCAACCCAACTCCCATGGTAGAATTAGGCTGCTCCGCCTGCCAACAGCAGTACCTGTGGGGCAGTATTAGGCTGTCACCTCCCCAGCCCTCTGTGCCTTACACCTCCCCCCCCCCCCGTATTAGGCTCCCTTTGTCTGTGCTCCCCACACCCCCTTTTCATACTGTGTACCCCCTGTGCTCCCCTCCACCCACCCCTCAATGAACAATATGCCGAGTTGCAAAGCAGAGCTGCTTTACTAGTTTAGTTTGATTTGCTAGTCTACTTTAGGGGACCCACCGTAAATCCCCATAGAGAATTAGAGCTGTGCTGAAAACGGAACAAATTTCCGCTTTCAGCTCTTTTAAACCACCACAAGTTATACATGTATGGAAAGCTCAGAATCTGCTCTAACGAATGATGCCACTTTCGGTGAGAAGAAACTGAAACTCACCGTGAACGAGGCGGCGAAAGGCCGCAATCGCAGCTCCGTCGGCCATCTTACATCTGTGCTGGCTCATATTGTTCTCCCTCCTCATTGGAGGGATTGTTAGCTGGGGGCGTGCCAGAGATAAAAAAAAACAAAACAAAAAAAAACGTCAGTAGCTAGTTCTGCGTTGGTCTTGTCCGGGGAGAAGGGAGAGCAGTTTCTGGCACGCCCCCAGCTAACAAGCAGCACAGAAGTAAGATGGCCGACGGAGCCGCGATCGCGGCCGTTCCGGCGCTTCCTACATGGTGAGTTGCACCTTTTGCTCACCGAAAGTAGCATAATTCGTTAGAGCAGATTCTAACCTTTCCAAAGATATATAGCTTGTGGGGGTTTAAAAGAGCTGAAAGCGGAAATTTGTTCCGTTTTCAGCACAGCTCCAATTCTCTATGGGGATTTACGGTGGGTCCCCTAAAGTAGACTAGCTCCGATTTATTTACCTCTTCTAGCTGCGGTCGGTGACTCTTTACTCAGTTGCAGCTGGATGCTGCGAAGCCTCATACTGCCATATGGGCATGTCTCTCACATAGCAGCAGCTCCTGTTGCTATGTGATAGACATGATTATCAACAGTTAACATGGCAGTTTACTTGTACTAATTTATCAGACTATCAGCTTGACTCACAAAAGCACATTAGCTCAGCGACGTGTGTTAAAATTGGCACATGCACGCTATGTGCGGTCCTGGCAGTGAAGCGCGCACTCTTAATTTATGCGCAATCCCCCTACTGCTGCGCGTTATGATCGCAGCATGATGGCGCTACTCCACTAGCACGGCCACTGCTACATTAATTAACATAGTGGCGGCCATGCTTTAACATAGTAGCGGCTACGCTAGTGGAGGTTGCGCTACTAGCATATCGCTTGGCAGTAGGGGGAACGTAAATTAAGTGTGCACGCTACGCTGCCACTGACGTTTGTAGTGTGCCTGCGCGCTAATTTTGACATACGCTGTCTGAGCTGACAAGCTTTTGTGAATCATGCTCTATGTGTGACCATATATAAATAAAGGCGCAGTGGTAATTTGGGTGCCAGGTATAGCTGCAAGTAGAATATGGGTAAAATTACCAATATTCTACAGTTGGTCAATGGGTAATACGAGAGTAGCATAACATTAATTTTTGCCAATATTTTACTATCGCTAAACCTAACTTATTTGCTCTTGAACCCTCCCACTACCAGTGCTTAACACCAACCTACCCCCTCCCACAATATCCGCTGATATCAGTTGCACATTCGCTGCTAAAAACTCATCTGCCGATATTCACGCTGCCTAAAAACAATATTTATCTGGCAACCAAATTACCCCGTCAGCATTTACACAGCTCTTGCCGGTGTGTGCATATGGTGCGAATGGAGGTATACTGTAGCACCCTGGAAAGGTTAGTCTTGATGCACTGCCCCATGAGAGGAGCAATAAGGATATGTGCTCCTAAGCTATTTAATAGGTTGATGCACTAAAGGCTTGCATGCTACATTTTGCATGTTATAGGGCTAGAGTTGTGCGGATTTGCAAGGGTTAATTGACTTTGCTGTTTGAGACCATGAATCTTTCAGTTCTTTCAATTTAAATATTTAAGTGTCCACATAAAGTAGATGAGCCTGAATTCTGTGTCTTGTATCTTGCAATCCTTGTGACCTGGGCCGGACCTAGACTTTTTGCCGCCTGAGGCAAATGTGTACACACCTTTAGTCTCATGTACTTTTATCCTATCAGCATTGTTTGGATTCAACTATGATCTGCTATGACCACGCCCACTCACATGGGGCCTGCTTCACTTATTCTGCACAGGGGCCCATCGTTGGCTTCGTCCGCCATTGTTTACATCAGATTCCAATTCCGATTTTTAATCGTTACTGCATGCTGCGTTTTTTCCTCCGTTTTTCTGTTGATTGCATTCAGGGAAAATCGGAATTAAAAATCGGAAACGGAATAGAAATCGCAAAACGGATTTGCAGTGTGCAGGAAGCCGGAAGGCTGCAAGCTGACTGTGAATGGAAAGGACTCTCATTACATAAGCATGCCAGATTATGCAACAACATGCATGTAAGCAATCCATAGCTGTCTGGCTGCAGTTCAATTGCAGCAAGCCATAGATGGATTCATGACAACATCCTGAGCTACTCTGAACTGTAGAGTGATTGCAGATGGCAATGAGACCTATTGCGAATGCAATCAAAACTAAGCAACAAAATGCAAGCAGAGAATTCAAAATTGCTCAGTTGCAGCTCCACTGCAACCGAAAGGACATGCTGCAGGAAGGATCCATACAGTAATTCATGTTTGTTTTCTTACTTTGTACAGTGCCATGGAACATGTTGACCCTTTATAAATCAATAATAATAATAATAATTATTATTATTATGTGTGTACTTGGCACTGTGCATACACATGTCTATCTCATCGTATCACGTCAACTCGTGTATGCTTTAAAGTGAACGGCTGTCAAAACCCTGTGAAGTAAAGCAAACCTGTGAAAAACATTATACAGATTGCAACCTCATGACTGCTCTGTGTGTGACTCTGTGTGACTACAACCTCATTTTTCTTTGCTCTGAATTTGTCTAGGCAGCAGAGTTTTAAAAATGCATAAGATGCGATATGTTAGCATGCAAACTTAAAAACTGACAACTAATGTGGTATATGTACTATACATTATAAAAGTCAGTTAAACTGTCTCTTTTAATACTGATCATGACTAAAAGCACAAACGATCATCTTATCTTTACTTACCGGACTAGTATTATTTTTTTCACTGAGTGTATATTGTACACGGTGGCAGGATTTAACTGCAGCAAGTTTGAAAGACCAAAAGTAGCACCTGGTAAATAAGGTGCTCATTAAAAAAAGCCATAGGATCTTACAACAACATTGCATTGTTCTTGTGCATAATAATGAAAACAAAAACACAGGCCAGTAAGCTCCATGTAGGGGAGATTACAGACGCTAGAACAGTGGATTGTCACCTGGCTTCCGTTCTGTACTTTCTCCCCTCTGGGCTGAGTTTGGTCATGGAGTGCACTTAATAGAATCTCTTCCCATAAATGGAAACACACATTCCTCTACATCATATAATATACTGGAAAGTTAGCTGGAATTCTGTAGCAAGAACAGATTGTGTTTGATTTTTTTTCTCAGTGAAGTTCACTTCAGTTGAAATGACATGTATAAACACAGACACGGAGATCCTTGTGGAAGATAAGGATGCTTGGCACATTTTCATGTCCACTACAAACGGTTCATCCCCTTTGTGATTATCCTTCTCAGAAACATGTTCATAAGTCTAGAAGTCTGAGATCAAACAAGTCATAATGCTTACAGGTTGTTATATCTTTTTTTTTCTTTTTGATGAGAGTGGAGCGACGCCAGCCATATATGGGTCGATGATAGCCTGATCTTGCAATCGATCGGTAATACCAAATGATGTGTCATCTGCCTCAATCATGATCACGTTTCAGCATAAATCTAATTCTGAATGGTTAGAACTGCTAGTGTTGTACAACTTGATGCACTACAATGCTTTACAGCTATTGATCCCCCGGCACATTCGTTAGAAACTTAGTGCCTGATCGCTTTTTCAATATACAAAGTGTCCCCAATCAATAGGAGGCCAGTAAATCAGATTTGTATTCGGCAACAGATCACCACTAGATCACCACTAGATTCCATCAAATCTTCTGTCGGAAAAATTAAGCCGTGTGTGGTCACATTTACACTTACTAAATGTTCCTAACTGTCAGTCAACATGGTGATCAGCATAGCAGAAAGTCTTTGTCGAGTATTAGGCGGGGTGGAGCTGCATGGATTCAACGATACATAGTATTGCTCTGCATTGTCCAGCACAGCACTAGTGGATCGATTGATTTTTTTCAAGCAGATTTCTGCTCTAATAAAGATCCAATGGACAAGGTGGTTGTAGCGGTGGCTGGATGGTGTAATGGTTAAGGGCTCTGCCTCTGACACAGGAGACCAGGGTTCGAATCTCAGCTCTGCCTGTTCAGTAAGCCAGCACCTATTCAGTAGGAGACCTTTGGCAAGTCTCCCTAACTGCCTATAGAGCGCTCCCTAGTGGTTGCTGCTCTGGGGCTTTGAGTCCGCCAGGAGAAAATCGCGATATAAAAGTTATTTGTCTTGTCTTGTCTTGTATCAATCACTACTACACAGTTGTCTTGCTGGATCACGCCATTATCGACCCATGTATGGGTAGCTTTAACTGCTTTTCACTGCATAATTACTTTGGTGATCACGACTGTTATAGGTAAATTCAGAACTCAGATACCTGAAAGATCGATCTGCCAGTGTTAAGCCTCGTACACATGTAGCTCGGCAGCGATCAGGACCCAATCCCTTGGATGACATTGCAGGGCCAAGGCTGTACAGAAGCGTTGCTAGCCTGGCCAGGTGGAGTGCTCGCCGAGTGGCCGAGGGGTCGGGGGCTGCTGTAGACATGCTGCATTGGCCACAGAGGTGGTTGTTGTGAGTTTCATCTAGCGCGTGCACAAGACTTAGCGTAAATCTACGTACACACCATAAATGTGCATACCAGATTTTTAGGTGATGTCGAGTGGGTGCTGTACTCATACTAGACTCAGGCTCTTCAACGAGTATTAATCTGCCGCCACAACTGAGTTAACGGAGCATTGTACATGTGTACGAAGCTTTAAGCTGCATAAAAATTTTGTCTGTAAATAGAAGAAGGAAACGTTGCCATAGAAACTGAACCTGCAACCAGATGAAGATTAAATAAAGTGTGGTAGGCTTCTATGCTTTCATTTTTTTACATTTTACAAATTCAATCCTTGATAAGTGAGATTTTTTTAAAGTGTCCCCTTTATTCTTCCTACAAAATACATTTGAAGTCAGTTATTTATAATAATACAAATAAGGATCTAAAAATAAGCAGTTCCAGTTTTGCTCAGAACTTTCTTCCTCTCATGAGAGATAGGATAAGACAAATAACAGTGTATAGAAGCCTGAACTCTGCCACTGTCTATCCAAAGAATAGTAAGGTAGCTTAAAGGACATCAGAGGTGAAAATTAACTAATGAGATGCACAATTGTATCTATTCTCCTTCTTCTAAAAATGACTTTCTTTTTTTTTGATTCATTGAAGTATGCCAGAGCTCAAATATGAATATCAATTATTGACCCTTTTTATCTTTGTCCAACTCTTGGAAGCCATTGACTGCCAGGAAAGTGTTAAATGGCTGCAATTCTTTATCAATGAGGGTTACCTTACAGTCTGACCCGGTTTTGAAATGGACAGAAATTGTCACTTGCATGCCTGATTTTCAAGTCTTTCAGGCAGAGAAAGAAAAAAAAGGAAGGCAGCATAGTTATTTGTGTGCTTGGTACTGTACATACACATATCTATCTCATCATGTCACATGTCACCTCGGATGTCCTTTAATCTCGATACCTATTTCTGTTCTAGAAGATGTTTCCTCGCACCTACAGAGTGACTTCTTCAGTTCTAATGAGTAAAGTAATTTCCCAAACATTTTATATGCACACAAGATGCCCTAGAGCAGTGTTCCCCAACCCTGTCCTCAAGGCCCACCAACAGTGCATGTTTTGTGGAATTCCAGAGGTAGGTAATCAGTTCTGCTGAGACAGTAATTACCTCACCTGTGCATTTTTGTGGTTTTCTGCAAAACATGTACTGTTGGTGGGCCTTGAGGACAGGGTTGGGGAACTCTGCCCTAGAGGAGATCTAACTAATTATTTTTTTGTCCCTAGGCTTGTGCAAAGCATTAAGGGACATGATCTACATATGGAGGAATTTGTTTTTAGCCATTTAATTAGGAAATAGTGATTAAGATGTGGAATGCATTGCCACAGTAAGTAGTTATGGCAAATTCTATATCTGCGTTTAAAGGGGGCTTAGATGCTTTCCTTGTGTTGAAAAACTGGTGGTGTTGATCCAGGGATTTTATCTGATTGCCACCTGGGAGTCAGGAACATTTTTTTTCCTTGGGGCTAATTGGACCATGCCTTGTAAGGTTTTTTTGCCTTCCTCTGGATGAACAGCGATACGTGAGAGTGCAGGCTAGTGTTGAACCATATTTTCAGGCTGAACTCGACTGATGTATGTCTTTTTTCAACCCAAATAACTGTGTAACTATGTAACAATATTCCACTTAAGCCAGCAGACTAGTTTATTGGTGCTATTATTCCCCTGTTGATTAAAGCGTACCTGAGGTGACTCGAGATGTTAAGTTATCCATATCTAGGAGTTCTTTAGTTGACGGATAAACTTCTTTAGTTGCACTGTCCTTCGTGGTCCCACCGTAGCCCCCTTTCACCACAGTGACTTAGCCGAGTCAGAGTGGGCCCGAGCTATATCTATTCCACAGGCCCTGTTCTATCAAATCAAATCAAATATAGCTTTATTGGCATGACCAAGATTCATAAAGGCATTGCCCAAGCAGGGGGGAATGGGGGGACATGGAACAAGATGGGGTAGGGGTACAGTGGGTTCTATCACACACTTCTTCACAGCTGTGCACAGAAGCCAGAGATGTGAGAGTCTTGTGCATGCACAGTCTGCTAACATTCAGAACCGCAAATGCCCAGTGCACTTCCACTTACCTGTGGGGGAGCATGCTCAAAGATGGCACGTGGCTTCACAAAGCATGCACCCCTCTGCTCAGACCACAGCTGGGAATAGGGCTACTGCAGGGCCATGGAAAGCAAGGCCACTAAAAGCTAGGAAGCTTATCTGCACACTAAAGCAGCCCCAGGTATGAATAACGTTTATCGTTTCAGACGCTTCTGGCAGGTTTACTGACTCCAAGATATCTAGGCAAGCAAGCTGTGTATGTAGATGACAAATTACTTCAAATGTCACCAACCCTGTTTATTGATGGCTCTTCCCTGACAACTTCATGCAAATAATGATAGGGCAGGGAAAGTAGACTGGACAGCTTCACCTCAATAGGAAATGGGACAATAAAGACCGGCCCTGTAACTTTATTTTATATATTGCAAAAAGTACAGCTATGCAATGCGCAAAACATTAAGCATTGCTAATTAATGCAAATTTACTATCATATGTAATAAAAATGAGAGGCTGAAATAAGGCTTTGAAGATTGTCTGAGGTGTTTGTATTTCCAATGCTTTTCTTTTGCAAAGCTAGAGTTCTATTAAGGCCGAGCCAGCGGATGGTGGGAGTGAAAAAAGGAAATAGTGCTCTCGGTTGGTAGACTTCCTTTAGCCTTTTATGTCTAATTATCGTCCCTCCTGACATGCAGCATACAGTCCAAGATGGATCATTTGCTGCTTTGTGTGTCCTGATGAACTTGATGTTTTTATCCACTAAATCTATGAGTCTGGTAAGAGGTTATGATTTTTCCCCATGTGGTTTCCATATACCTCAGCCAGTGAGTAGGTGTCACACTCCTGAATGTACTCAGAGTTCACCATTCCACCTAGTATATATACAGCTTTGATAAAATGGAAGACGTTTCTGATCACCAATACCTGGGCAAAGACAAGGCTCTCCAGCACCAGAGGCAGAAATTCCAAAGTTCAATAGGTACAATAAGAAACATAGGCCTGGCACTGCCTCATCCAATGCCTCTTTTAGCTTGCAATAGATCTTCATCATGACAGGGTGGTACATACAGCGGTATACATCCTAAGCATCCAGCAGTGTGCAGGTGTAGAGGAGTTGAAAGAGGTGGGGGCAGTGTGAAGGGACCTCCGACTTAATCTCAGTGGCTCTGCCTATTGCACCGCCCACCAGCTGTTCATTCGGAAAAAAACATGATAAAATAAAGTGTAGGTGCTCTAAAGGCTCTTACACATGTACCAACAATCTATCCAACTATCTTCCAAACTTGTCTGTTGGAAGATAAGTTGGGCGTGTGTACAGCTGGCAAACAACCAGATGACCAACTGATAACAGGTTGTTTGCCAGATCCAACCCGTGGATCAGTCTGCCCAATTATCATGCAGGTTGGAACGTGTGTACAAGTCTTTTGAATAACTTTATTGTTTTTGAATGCGAACATGTTATGCAGTTTGCCATTTGCCTTGCACGTATAGTATTTAGGTGAGTTGGTTTTTTGGTTGATCGGTGTGTGTGTGTACGTACTTGTCAGTTAAACAACTTGTGTGGTTGGTTATGTTGTGCATGAAGTTGGACGTGTGTATGAGCCTTTAGACTCATAAAGATGCTAGCAATATAACATAAGGAAGGGGCTGTGATTTTTTTTTAAGCCTTTGGTGGAGCTGTATCCGGCCTCAACCCCTGGCTGAGTGCCAAGCTATTTTCTTTTAGTTTACATAAATTCCAAAGTGCACTCCCCCCACCCCGAATTGTGCCCACCCCAATATAGGTAGCAGAGGGCCCAGTCAATATTACATCAGAATATTGGTGGTCATTTTATCAGCAGTGGTGGTAATGGTGAAGGCTGAATATCTTTGTACTGCACAGATTGGTACAAAGATAACTTTAGTGGCGTTTTGAAGAATTTTCAAATGTAGTTCTCCTGAAATATGTTTAGAATCCATTAGTACTATGCAATAAATCTGTCGAACAATTGATATCAGGGATAGTGTGTGCTGGATCATGTACAAATCTAATAGTGTATACCTACTAGGCCTACCATAATACTTTAAAGTGTACCTGCAATGATATGCGGCATTATAAGATAAACTTGTGGGCATATAGTACCAAATACTTAGAGCTTATCTGTTTACTTTTTAATTTTCATTGCAAGTGGTATTTTTTTTCTATTAAAAAGCGCTTTATCTATGCAGGACCTCAGACTACAGCTGCTGCTCACCTGATAACTAATAAGAGGGCATAAAACCTACGTGAGCTGTGCAAACACTAAAAATGGGCTCTTTTCCATGGGCCACTGAACTGCTCACTTGTTGGGCACTTCAGCCTCCAGGTCATAAGCACCATTTAGCTGCAATCACCGCTGTGCTTAGATGCAACTCCATATAGGTGGTGGGGTGGGGGGGGGTTTGTGCCTGTCCATTGCCCAATTCACGGCCTTCAGCAGGCCATGGAAAAGAGACATTGGGGTTGATTCATTATAGTATATCTCACGAGGTAAATGGAGGAGCGTGAGGTAAATAGAATGCTGCTGGCAGCATAGAGTGCACTCTTAAGATGCGCACACTAGTGCAGCACCGCGACCATGATACTTGACTAGCGCAGCCGCCACTACGTTAATTGCAGGTAATTTATAATGAGCGTGCGCACCTTAAGAGTGCATGCTACCCTGCTGGCAGCGTTCCATTTACCTCGGGCTCCTCCATTTACCTCATGCTGAATAGCTTGATATACTATAAGGCATCAACCCCTATATAATTGTAGGATAGTCATTAAAAGTTTAAAAAGTCATTATTTGTGCGGGAGCTGCATTAACAGTATTAATGTAAGTGTGATGTGAAATAAAGCTAAGACTTCAAACCAAAACTTCAGGAAAGCTCAGTTTAGAGTTAGTTCCAAAGATAAAATACATATCTGTCAAGTTTATTTTTACTTCTGGTTTACTTTAAGTCTCTGTGGACTACAATAGTAAATTCAATTTGTAACATAATTGATTGTTATATTGAACAAAAACAAAATGGAATGGTAACTGAAGTAAGGTCAGCTTTACTGCTAGCATAGGCATATTCCAAACTATTTAAAGTAAACCTGTAAGGAAAAAAGTTTCCCCTAGGGGGTATTCACCTAGGGAGGAGGAAGCCTCTGGATTCTAAAGAGGCTTCCTCTAACAACAGACCCCTTCCCACTACTGGGACGCCGAACAGTGTGCGCCTTATGCAGGGACAGTAGCCACTTGCCGATTGGGCTCCGCTGGAAATAGCCAAGCCCGATCAAGTCCACTCTACTGCCCAGGCACAGTAGAGAGGACCTGATTGAGTTCGGCTATTTCTGCCGGAGCCCAAGCAGCAAGCAGCTATTGTGTCTGCGAGTGGCGCACACTGTTTGGGGTCTCAGCATAGGAAGCTAGTTAGTGCGTCTGCGCGACCCGCCGACAAACCCTTGCCGGCGGACTTTTGGGGGGGCCATCATTAGATTGGGGGTAGTGAGGAGGACAAGGGAAGACTCATTAGTATCCAGAGGCTTTCTCCTCCTGAAGTAAGTATCCCCTAGGGGCACCTATTTTCACTACAGGTACTCTTTAAAGCTTTCTTTTAAGTGTACCTCAGAGCAGGGTAAGACATGGGTATGAGGGATTTTCCAGAAGTCCAGAGTTTCTCTTTAAAGAGTTTTAAACTTAGCATTTTTTCAGCCTAATAAAAAATAAGGCAAACAGCTATTCAAGGTTGGGCAGGTGTAACGATTGTGGAACTTTCTCCGTGATCAGCGCACAACGCGTGCGCTGACACGGCGGAAATCCTCCACAAGCGTATATTTGCAGGCACCCAGCAAAAGGTGCTACGCACCTGTAGAGGGAAATTCCTGTCGGCAGATGGCGCTGGGGAGTGCAGAGGAACCAATCCTCTGTACCTCCACAAGTGCCAGACAGGAATTGTACGAAGCGCAGAACGCAATCGCAAGAGAGGCGATTGCAAATGAGATTGAGCAAAGGGATAGGTTGTATGTGTGTGCGCCAATCCAGTCGCCACCCCGCGACCGTGCACACACACAACAGCAGATACGAAATAGGAACGCGATCGCGAGAGGTGCGATCGCCAGACGTGACACAAGGCAGATCAGAATAGAATGCGAGGGTAGCAAAGGCACAGCAAATACAATAAGGAGATACGGAAAATAACAAACACTAGCTAACCGCGAACACCGCACTCATTCGCAGCAGTGCACGCGGTTATGCGCGATCTCCACGTGATAAGCACAATAGAGACAAGCACGCCTAACTAACCATTAACAGACAAACATGAAACAGAGGACGCGAGCGCTTGCTTAACGGCTACCTCACCGAGCCTCCAGCAAGCGTAGCGGACAAGACAGACACACGAAAACAGGGACAAACGAGAGATAGGATCCACAGCACTAGCGAAAAGTGGCTAGCGTGATCCAGGTACAGAGTAGCAGAACAGAAGGATCCCCAGCGCTAGCGAAAAGTAGCTAGCGCGATCCCAGAAGACAGAACAGAAGGATCCCCAGCGCTCGCGAAAAGTAGCTAGCGCGATCCCGGGAGACAGAACAGAAGAGATAGCTGGTAGCAACCGCTGCACCAGCTATACTCCAAGAACAGAGATCAGAACCATTTCCTGTCGACCACCATTGGGGCAGGACAATGGCAACAGGCTAGACAAGACAGAACAGGCAATACAGATAATTCAACCTGACTGGGCTAGAAGGGGAGCCTAAAGCAACCCCCAGGAATTAACTATACTAGATAGCAATGGCTGACACTCCAGCAGTGTCCATCAGGAACAGACCATGGAAAGGAAATGACCAGCGAAGCATTGTGGGAAAGACATAGTACTTATAGTACACTCCTCCAATGAATGTGGCCAGGCAATTTGCATGACAACGTATGCAAATTCCTCTGCAAGCACAAGCTGCAAAACTGACAGAAGCTCTTCTTTCCAGAGTCCTGCAGCATGCAAACCTACACAATGGTCAAAGGGCTGCCTGCCTGCACAGGCAGCTGAGCAAATCATCACAGCAGGGTTTTACGTGGATAGAAGTATTTACAGTATGAATTAATATTAACAGAACAGCACTTCACAACACCTTCACTATGCAAAAATGCCAATGCGCTGCATAGTAATTTACAACAAAGCCTCGCTGGCTGGCATATTATAAAGAAGCATTGTTTAAACCACACAGATCCACAAGCAATGTGTTTCTCATTCAAAATCATATGGTAATGTTACATGAAATAACTGCAGCCTGTGTTACCATTATGCAGTCCTGATGGGCAAATTTCATAAATGTTAATGGAGGAACAACGTGTGCATTGTGATACTTCAGTCAATTAGGATAAGTAAGGCTAGAATGTATTCAACTGTGCAGGAACAATGTACAGCTAAAATGTTTCCGAATAATCACACGCCAAGCCAAAATATCCACCCTGGAAATCTTGATTCCAAGGCAAGGAGAGACCATGGGATGCTGCCTAACAGACATGGTAAAAATGAACATACTGAAGATATATCTGGGGAGCAGAAGGATCGACATGCCAACTTATAATAATAATGTTGACATTTGTATAGGGCTTTTCTCCTGTCAGACTCAAGGGGTCTGATGCAATAATGTACGGTAAAGTTTCAGTGCGCTGGGAGTGCACACCTGTTTTACAGTTACTAGCACAGGGGGAGCACTGGCAATTAACCAATTAGCGCCACGCGCATTGCTATGTGGCAGCACAGTGGTACAGTGGTGTAGTGGTGTAGTGGTTAGCGCTCTCGCCTTGCAGCGCTGGGTCCCCGATTTGCATTCCATGCACTATCTGCATGGAGTTTGCATGATTTTCCTGTGTCTGTGTGGGTTTCCTCCGGGCACTTTGGTTTTCTCACACAGCCCAAAAACATACAGATAAGTTAATTGGCTTACCACTAAATTGGCCTTAGACTACGATACATACACTACACAATACATTCATAGCCATATGACTATGGTAGGGATTAGAGTGTGAGCCTCTCTGAGTAAGAGACAAGACAATCCTACTAATATAATAAATGGAAAAGTTCGGATGTTTGGATGTTTTTCGGATGTTTGGATGTTTGGATGTTTGTTACTCGATCACGCAAAAACGGCTGAACGGATTTGAATGAAATTTGGCACAGACATAGTACATTACCTGGAATAAAGTATAGGATACTTTTTATTCCCATAACCAAAAAGAGACAAATACAAATTTCACTGGAAAATGTAAACTGCAGACATTCTTACATTGTTACACTGGAGGTGTGTTTAGCTTCTAAGGGTAGAATGGTTAATTTGCATATATTCAGCAGTGATGCCCTGGGAGACATCTCAAGCTCACTCCAACCTGAATTATCGCAAATTCTTTCTGTTTTAAGAAAGCAAACTTTTGTTTTTCTTAACATCTTAGTAAGGGGGCTTTTAGTGGCCCATACTCACGGGCGAGAAATGTGGCCTGTCGCCAGCACACGTGAGCGTGTGGGCGACAGGCCGGCGACAGCTTCTCGCCAGGTCCCTCCGCGTACACACGCGGAAGAGGGACCAGCGGCAAGGCGGAAGCTGTCGCTGACGTTCCTCCTCCCCCCGCCGGAAGCTCCATGTACCTACATGGAGGTTGCTGTCGCTAGTCCGCGTACTCACGCGGACTAGCGACAGTTGCGGCGGGGGGGCAGCGGCGACTGTCGCCATGCGATTGAAAGTTTCAATCGCATGGCGACATGAGCGGCGGGCGACAGTTCGGGGTGTGCGCGTGTGCGACGGCCCATACTCACGGGCGACCTGTCGCCGCAACACGCGCGCGCCGCGTGTTGAGGCGACAAAAGTCCCTCGTGAGTATGGGCCATTACACACTCTAATGAGTTCTGGGTCACCATGAGCTTGCTGGTTAGTCTGTATCTCTCGGTGTTAGAAGCCCTACTGCATAGAGCCGAATTAATCCATGCCATGCACTGATGAGGATCAAACAATCCAAAACAGTCTGTATGCATGTTGGATTATTATGGCTCTGTACAAATTAACAAGCTGACACATCATTGCATTCCAGTGTTTCTGGAAGTGTGTTTAGCTTCTAAGGGTAACAATGGTTAATTTGCATATATTCAGCAGTGATGCACTGGGAGACATCTCAAGCTCACTCCAACCTGAATTATCGCAAATTCTTTTTGTGTTAAGAAAGCAAACTTTTGTTTTTCTTACACTGTTAATGGTAGGGTTCTCAAACTTTGCACAGTTGGTCAATTTTCAAGGGGAATATATCTGCCATTCTTGCACTGTTAATGGCACAAGCCTCAAACCTGCCATTCTTGCACTGTTAATGGCACAAGCCTCAAACCTGGTATAGTTGATCATTGGGTGACTGGGGTTCAATTTCAGAAAGGGGGTGGAGCCACAAATAGACAATCAGATTTATTTCATTCCAATGCAAATTATTGTTGCCAAACACCGCAAAGCTCACAAACTTGGTAATTGAGTAATTGATTAATTGTGTGTTAGGGTTAGGAAAGTGGGCACAGCCAACACCAGCCAAATACATAAGGGGGCAACGCAGGGTCATAAGTGGGTGGAGACAAATACAAATTTTACTGGGAAAATGTAAACAGCAGCCATTCTTACACTGTTGATGGTAGGGTTCTCAAACTTTGCACAGTTGGTTACTGGGTGACTGGGATTAATATTCATAAAAGTGGGTGGAGCCTACAAAAAACTATCAAAAATTACCTATTGATTTTTCAGGGGAATATTTCATTGCTGCCATTCTTGGACTGTTAATGGCACAAGACTCAACCTGGTACAGTTGATCATTGCGTGACTGGGGTTTAAATTTATATAAGGGGGTGGAGCCCCAAATAGCTAATCTGATTTGTTTCATTTTAATGCAGGTTATTGATGCCAAAGACCGCAAAGCTCACAAACTTAGTCATTGAGTAATTGAGTAATTGTGTGTTAGAGTTAGGGTTAGGAAAAGTGGGCGCAGCCAACACCAGCCAAATACATAATCGGGCAATGCCAAGTCATCAGTGGGCGGAGACAAACACAAATTTCACTGACAAAATGTAAACTGCAGCCATTCTTACACTATTAATTGTAGGGTTCTAAAACTTTGCACAGTTGGTCACTGGGTGACTGGGATTAATATTCAGAAAAGTGGGTGGAGCCTACAAAAAACAATCACAATTCACCTATTGATTTTCAAGGCAAATATTTAATTGCTGCCATTTTTGCACTGTTAATGGCACACGCCTCAAACCTGGTACAGTTGATCATTGGGTCACTGGGGTTAAATATTTAGAAAAGGGGTGGGGCCACAAACAGCGAATCAGATGTGTTTCATTTCAATGAAAATTATTCATGCCAAAGACCACAAATCTAACAAACTTGGTAATTGACTATTGACAATTGTGTGTTAGGGTTAGAAAAAGTGGCCACAGCCAACAGCAGCCAAATACATACCCGGGAAACATTAGGACATCAGTGGGTGGAGAAAAATACAAATTTCACTGCTAGAATGTAAACTTAAATTTGGCACACACATAGTACATTACCTGGAATAAAGTATAGGATACTTTTTATTCCCATAACCAAAAAGGGGGTGGAGACAAATACAAATTTCACTGGAAAATGTAAACTGCAGCCATTCTTACATTGTTACACTGGAGGTGTGTTTAGCTTCTAAGGGCACAATGGTTAATTTGCATATATTCAGCAGTGATGCCCTGGGAGACATCTCAAGCTCACTCCAACCTGAATTATCGCAAATTCTTTCTGTTTTAAGAAAGCAAACTTTTGTTTTTCTTAACATCTTAGTAAGGGGGCGTTTAGGACCATTGTAGTCCCTTACACACTCCAATGAGTTCTGGGTCACCATGAGCTGGCTGGTTAGTCTGTACCTCTCGGTGTTACAAACCCTACTGCATAGAGCCAAATTAATCCATGGCATGCACTGATGAGGATCAAACAATCCAAAACAGTCTGTATGCATGTTGGATTATTATGGCTCTGTACAAATTAACAAACTGACACATCATTGCATTCTAGCAGTTCTGGAGGTGTGTTTAGTTTTTAAGGGTAACATTGGTTAATTTGCATATATTCAACAGAGATGCACTGGGCGACATTTTAAGCTCACTCCAACCTGAATTATCGCAAATTCTTTCTGTTTTAAGAAAGCAAACTTTTGTATTTCTTACACTGTCAATAGCAGGGTTCTTAAACTTTGCACAGTTGGTCACTGGGTGACTGGGATTAATATTCAGAAAAGTGGGTGGAGCCTAAAAAAGCTAATCAAAATTCACCTATTGATTTTCAAAGGAGTGGAGCCACAGCCAATTAGATTTATTTCATTTCAATGCCAATTATTGATGTCAAAGACTGCAAAGCTCACAAACTAGGTCATCCTTGAGTAATTGTGTGTTAGGATTAGAAAAAGTGGGCAGAGCTAACACTAGCCATTTACATACCCGAGCAACGCCGGGCGACCAGCTAGCATACTCTATATAGCAGTGTGGAGAATGTCAGCGCTATATAAATACTACATAATAATATGGTAACCACCATAGTAACACATGCATTACCACGGTAGCACACGTGCCACTAACGGGTTAAGGCTACATTTCCAGTAGTGTGTTTGTATGCGAATTGTAATGCGAAATCGCACGCGTATCGTGTATTTTTGTAAGTATGCGATTTTAACCATGTCAATGCTTTTACATTGATTTTTATGCGAAAACGTATGCGGAGGTTCGCATGGAAAATCGCATGGTGAAAATGCATACGCTTTTACTTTTAACTACATTACATGCGAATTGCACACTATGCTTGTGGTGTGCGAATTCTGATGGCTCTGCTGTGCAGATTTTTTCTGCACAGCCCAGCACGTAGATTTTTGGGCTAGTGGAAACAAGCCCATTGACTTGTATTGGTTATGCAAATCTGCATGCAGAAAACGCATGCAGATTTGCACTAGTGGAAACGGGCCCTAATGGCGGGTGCTCACCCTGTGCTAGTAACAGTAAAATTGCCACGCACTCCTTGCTTACAGCAATTTTACCATACTTTAATGCATCAGGCCCAAAAAGAGCTGCAGCCACTAAGGGAGCACTCAATAGGCCATCCTGCAGTGTTAGGGAGTCTTGCCCAAGGACTCTTTATTGGATAAACATTCAGAGGCGGGGCCCTTAGCCATTACACCATCCTGCTACTACTTGCTTAGTACATGTCAGATAGAGATTATCCAATTCTAATTTTGCCTGGATTCTATCATTAATGACAATGCAGGATAACGCAATATGCATACTGTGAATGCACCTCAAGGAGTAATTAATGCAGCAGAACAACTGCCCACAACTGGCCCTTATTCAATTCACTTGTTCTCCTAAGTTTTCTCATAGGAGATCATTTTTCATCTTCTGTTTTAAATAACTTTTCAGCACTCTGCAGCTGAAGAAGTAACAAAAAAGTAGGTGAAAAGGTTCATGTCAAAATTATTCTAGTATTATCTTGCTAGCTGTGGCTTAAAAGGCATTTTATTGATAAGATGTGAAAATATCACCTAGGAGGAGAAAGCTTTGAAATGAAAAAATGCCATTATTGTGATAAACTGAGAATAAGACAGATGCACATAATAAAATCCCTCATCCATGTTTATGTTTGAAAACACTGCTATATGCCTTACACAATCAGGTTGGCTATTTTGAAGTGTTACTTTAAGCTTGTTCACATTAAGCTTGTTCTCATTAAAGGACAACTGAGGTGACATGATGAGATAGACATGTGTATGTACTGTGCCAAGCACACAAATTACTATGCTGTGTTCCTTTTTTTCTTTCTCTGCCTGAAAGAGTTAAACATCAGGTATGCAAGTGACATTTTCTGTCCGGGTCGGAACTGGGTCAGACTATAGCATAACCCTCACTGATAAGTAATTACAGCCATTAAACACTTTCCTGTCAGTAAATGGCTTCTGAGAGCAGGAAAGAAATTAGAAAGGGTCAATAGTTCTTAGATTTGAGCTCTGGCATACTTCAATGAAGGTGTCCTTGAGCAGAGACAGTAAAAATTTAAAAACTAGATTTCAATATAAAATAAAACTGGGAGATATCTAAAAAAATCATTTTAGGAAAAGGAGGACAGATACAATTGTTTTTCTCATCAGTTAATTTTAACCTCGGATGTCCTTAACAACAAAAACAAAGAATGTGGAATACAGTGACTCTCTGACATTAAATCACCTCTGTAACTAGGTTAAAACAATTGAGGAGACATTCTTGTAGCTCACAGGATGCAACTGTAAAGGTTCGTTCACACTGAGCATTAAAAATGCTGCATTTTGCATTTACTCTGTCAAGAGGAACACACATGCGAACATGAAGTACATTCCAATAATCAGACGCAATGGAAGCCTATGAGAACTGATGTGTCTGTTCCCACTAGGCTAGTCACCGCATACAAATCGCTCAACTGTCTCATGGATTTTTGGTTCCATCACCGCACTTCAGTCCACTGAAGGGAATTCAAGACCAGCAGATGCGTGAGGCTCCTCATTGGTCTGCAAAAATCCAATGGGAATCCTCCTGCAACAAGAACATTCTCATTGGTTCATAGTGGACCAATGAGAACCTCCCTGTTCCTAGGTAGGATTCACATTGGATTTTTTTTTTACAAACCAACAGGAAGCCCTAAGCTTCCAGTATATTTAACGTGTAACATTGTTTGTCTTGTACTGTATCATGATTATTCCTTGTCCTACCATAGATCTGTATGTGCTCTATAATGTTTCCTTATGTGTTGCACCGCACTGTTGTAAGTTATATTCAATTTTTCAATAAACATTTGTTTGGGTAAAAAAACAGAAAAACTTATCAGAACTGGGAATGGGAGGGATCCTAAATGAGCAGCAGTAAGAGCTTTGCACATCTTATAGGAGCACAAATGTAATATTTTATCTCACTTCAGGTACCCTTTAATTAAAAAATATATAGAAGATAAACTTTTCTCGAGAATAACGGCAACTGTATAAAACCTATGCAATAGCTATTCCCCTCAAGTTGACTAAGTAACTAATGTTTTATGTCAGTATCACTTTAATTCACAAGCACTATCATAAATATCTGCCCTACATAACTGCAATGGTAGACTCTGACTCAGCCATCCTTAAAGAGGAACTCCAGTGAAAACATGTAGTAAAAAAAGTGCTTCATTTTTTACCATAATTATGTATAAATGATTTAGTCAGTGTTTGCTCATTGTAAAAGCTTTCCTCTCCCCGAATTACATTCTGACATTTATTACATGGTGACATTTTTACTGTGGGCAGGTTATGTAGCTGCTCCTAGCTGTTTTGGCTGTTAGAGACAGCTGTAAACAGCTAATTCCTGTCTGTGAACATTGTTACATTGTGGCAGTTTGCCCAGAGTACCGCGGTACCCAGAGCTTCTTGTGGGAGGGGTTTCAGCACAAAATCAGTCATACAGCGCCCCCTGGTGGTCTGTTTGTGAAAAGCATTATATTTCTCATGTAAAAGGTGGTATCAGCTACTGACTGGGATAAAGTTCAATTCTAGGTTGGAGTTTCTCTTTAAAGGACAGATGTGAGCTAAAAAAAACAAGATCTACAGTGGGATGCGAAAGTTTTGGCAACCTTGTTAATAGTCATGATTTTCCTATATAAATCGTTGGTTGTTACGATAAAATGTCAGCAAACAATTTGTTTGCACTATCTGAAGAAGGGGACCCGTTGTGGCCCCGAAACAATTGTCATATTCATGTGTCAATGAAGCAATAAATTGAAGCAATTTGCATCTTAAAACGGTGTGCTAACCTGGACTTCCTACTTGCTTGTTACATTTTTGGATGCTTGGGCTCAGCATCCAAAGGTTACAGCACCCATACCTTGGGTAAGGTGTGCCACCTCTACAACATAACTGTACTACAGTAAAATATGGTGGTGTTTCCATCATGCTGTGGGGCTGTGTGGCCAGTGCAGGGGCTGGGAATCTTCTCAAAGTTGAAGGAAGCATGGATTCCACTTAGTATCAGCAGATTCTGGAGACCAATGTACAGTAATCAGTGACAAAGCTGAAGCTGTGCCAGGGCTGGATCTTTCAACGAAACAATGACCCTAAACACTGCTCAAAATCCACTAAGGCATTCATGCAGAGGAACAAGTACAATGTTCTGGTATGGCCATCTCAGTCCCCAGACCTGAATTCAATTGAAAATCTGTGGTGTGAGTTAAAGAGAGCTGTCCATGCTCGGAATCCATTAACCTGCCTGGCGTTCTATTAAGATCGCCAGGCAGGCTGCGGGAGGGTTTTTTTTTAATTAAAAAAAAACTATTTCATGCAGCCAACTGAAAGTTGGCTGCATGAAAGCCCACTAGAGGGCGCTCCGGAGGCGTTCTTCCGATCGCCTCCGGCGCCCAGAATAAACAAGGAAGGCCGCAATGAGCGGCCTTCCTTGTTTTGCTTACATCGTCGCCATAGCGACGAGCGGAGTAACGTCATCGACGTCAGCCGACGTCCTGACGTCAGCCGCCTCCGATCCAGCCCTTAGCGCTGGCCGGAACTTTTTGTTCCGGCTACGCTGGGCTCAGGCGGCTGGGGGGACCCTCTTTCGCCGCTGCTCGCGGCGGATCGCCGCAGAGCGGCGGCGATCAGGCAGCACACGCGGCTGGCAAAGTGCCGGCTGCGTGTGCTGCTTTTTATTTGAGCCAAATCGGCCCAGCAGGGCCTGAGCGGCAGGCTCCGGCGGTACTGGACGAGCTGAGCTCGTCCAGACCGCCCAGCAGGTTAAACCTGAATAAACTAGAGATGTTTTGTAAAGAGGAATGGTCCAAAATACCTTCAACCAGAATCCAGACTCTCATTGGAACCTACAGGAAGCATTTAGAGGCTGTAATTTGCAAAAGAAGGATCTACTAATATTGATTTCATTTCTTTTTTGCGGTGCCCAAATTTATGCACCTGCCTAATTTTGTTTAAACAATTATTACACAATTTCTGTGAATCCAATAAACTTCATTTCACTTCTCAAATATCACTGTATGTGTCTCCTATATGATATATTTTACTGACTTTTTCTTATCGTAACAACCAACGATGTATTCAGGAAAATCATGACAATTAACAAGGTTGCCCAAACGTTTGCATCCCACTGTACTTACCTGGGACTTCCTCCAGCCCCTGGCAGCCTATCTGTCCCTTGCCACAGCTCCAGTGTCCCCAAATCCCCACCGTTGCAGATGCTGACCTCGCCAGTTCCGCATCTACTGAGCGAGTGCGTGGCCACACTGCTTGCGATTGCGCTCTCATATCCGGGATCGTATTTCTGCGCCTGCACAGAATGCTCCAGGCTATGCGAGCGTGATCGCGAGCAGTGTGGCCGTGCACTCGTACAGGCGCAGTAGATGCTGACCTGGCGAGGTTGGCATCTTCAACGAAGGGGATCTGGGGATACCGGAGCTGCATCGAGGGACAGATAGGCTGCCGGGGGCTGGAGGAAGCCCCAGGTAAGTAGATCTTGTTTGTTTGTTTTTTGCTCGGACCTGTCCTTTAATGTGGTATCCGATGCAATGTATAGTTTATATATTACAAGCTTGGTAAAGCATTGGAAATATACTAGACAGAGGGTGAGATTATGCACTGCCGTGATGTGTATACTTGCATTAAAAGCATGTTTGAATAATTTGAATAATATGGGCTCAATGAAGCATCATAATCAATTGTTCAGCATCCTAGCCCATAAAATAGCACAAGAATATTTTGAATGTTTGAATAGATGCAGCCAATACATATCCACACATTAATTCATGCATGTTACAAGTGTGGCTTGGCTGAGTATCAAACTCTATAGCAGATCACCCAAATATGGACACATGCTGACTGCATGTACTGTAGGGAAGGAACCACTTAACAGTGTTACAATGCAGATAATACAAAGAATTCTCTGAATAACTGATAGAGTAGCAAACCTTTCTCACACATATTGTGTTGTAATCTTACTTTAGGGCAGTCCTTTATTCCTTGCTACCAACATAACCTTTATAGATAAAAACATACATACCGAAAACCTTTATTCATATGGAAAAAAGTAATTGCAATGCAAACAACTTTTCTACACCTATACGTGAAGTGCCTGACTACTGTGGCCAATTCAAGAATTCAACTTACTCCTTTTGGACTTTGACTTGCCAGAACATGACCTGACAAGAGCTGGCCGGCCAATTCCCGAGGAAAGGCTTTCCCCCGCTCCCTGTCTCAGAGCACCTGTACTCTCTCACTTCCTGTTTTTGTGTGTTTTTGTCACTGATATTCATTGCAATATCGGTAATGCTTTCATACAGCAGCGAATACTGGCAACACAGGCTGCAATAAAAGCCAAAGACACACACACACACACACACACACACACACGCACACACACACGCACACACACACGCACACACACACGCGCACATACACACACACACACACACACACACACGCTAAAGACTACAGACACCCTGTATATTTCCTTCCTGGAGACAGAAGTGAGAGAAAGACATAGGGGCAGGGTGAGATGTCAATAAAGAAATTTCTTGATACACTTCCCAATTTTTTGCAACACGTTTCACCAGCGTGACCCCGCTTCATCAGGCAATTAGATAGGAGTAACATTAAGACCGAGCACAAAAAGGTCAGATAGGAGTATACAGCAAATGCCATCCAGGTCTGTGCCAAGTGTCTCTGTAGGAGTGGAGCGTATCAATAAATTTCTTGTTAAACATTAACATGTTTGTTTTGTCCTGTCCTTTGGAGTGGGTAAGTCCACCACTACCACTTCCATGTTTTAAAAATGTTATCACATTTTATTCTTTCGGCACCTTTGTTCACTCGTGTATTGTACAAGTCCACCCCAGGTGGAGGGGCAAAATCCCTTTTTTTTCCTATGTACAGAGAGCGACTTCTTAATCCTGAGTGGGAACAGGTCTAATCTTCCCACCTGCATTGACAGTGGTTGCCTAAGCGGAAACCCCGATTTGTGAGTATTACTATACTTACTCTAACATTTTCCCGACATAGTGTTGGGCGAACACCTAGATGTTTGGGTTCGCGAACGTTCGCCGAACATCGCCGCGATGTTCGGGTGTTCGACCCGAACTCCGAACATAATGGAAGTCAATGGGGACCCGAACTTTCGTGCTTTGTAAAGCTTCCTTACATGCTACATACCCCAAATTTGCAGGGTATGTGCACCTTGGGAGTGGGTACAAGAGGGGAAAAAATTTAGCAAAAAGAGCTTATAGTTTTTGAGAAAATCGATTTTAAAGTTTCAAAGGGAAAACTGTCTTTTAAATGCGGGAAATGTCTGTTTTCTTTGCACAGGTAACATGCTTTTTGTCGGCATGCAGTCATAAATGTAATACATATAAGAGGTTCCATGGCTGAGATTTATGTACGTCAGCATCACTACCATTGAAATAGCCCAAATAAACAGGTTTTTGTGACCCTAGGCTATGACCTCTTCGGCCTAGGGGCCCGAAACTCACCAGTCATGTTCCCCCTAAGGGTCCCAACAATGCTAGAAAATTTGCCACTGCTGAGCAATTGCCCTTTGAAAAGATGTGAGATTTTGGAAAGTGAAATAGGGAGGCAATGAAAGCCTATGGGGGATTTTACCAATTTTGGACCCCTGTAACTCTGGTTTGCAGAGATGTAGGGACCCCATCTTTGGAATCCAAGTCTAACAATATGTCTTCTACCTGCATGAGACATTTCGTGAAATTCAGACGTTGCTAACGGCCATGGCTGAGATTTATGTACGTCACCATCACTACCATTGAAATAGCCCAAATAAACAGGTTTTTGTGACCCTAGGCTATGACCTCTTCGGCCTAGGGGCCCGAAACTCACCAGTCATGTTCCCCCTAAGGGTCCCTACAATGCTAGAAAATTTGCCACTGCTGAGCAATTGCCCTTTGAAAAGATGTGAGATTTTGGAAAGTGAAATAGGGAGGCAATGAAAGCCTATGGGGGATTTTACCAATTTTGGACCCCTGTAACTCTGGTTTGCAGAGATGTAGGGACCCCATCTTTGGAATCCAAGTCTAACAATATGTCTTCTACCTGCATGAGACATTTCGTGAAATTCAGACGTTGCTAACGGCCATGGCTGAGATTTATGTACGTCAGCATCACTACCATTGAAATTGCCCAAATAAACAGGTTTTTGTGACCCTAGGCTATGACCTCTTCGGCCTAGGGGCCCGAAACTCACCAGTTATGATCCCCCTAACAGTTCCTACAATGCTAGAAAATTTGCCACTGCTGAGCAATTGCCCTTTGAAAAGATGTGAGATTTTGGAACTGTAAATAGGAGGCCCAATGAAAGCCTATGGGGGATTTTACTAAATTTAGAGCCCTGTAACTCTGGTTTGCAGAGATGTAGGGAACCCATCTTTGGAGCCCAAGTCTAACAATATGTCTTCTACCTGCATGAGACATTTCGTGAGATTCAGACGTTGCTAACGGCCATTGCTGCGATTTATGTACGTCAGACTCGCCACCATTGAAATTGCCCAAATAAACAGGTTTTTGTGACCCTAGGCTATGACCTCTTTGGCCTAGGGGCCCGAAACTCACCAGTCATGTTCCCCCTAAGGGTCCCTACAATGCTAGAAAATTTGCCACTGCTGAGCAATTGCCCTTTGAAAAGATGTGAGATTTTGGAAAGTGAAATAGGGAGGCAATGAAAGCCTATGGGGGATTTTACCAATTTTGGACCCCTGTAACTCTGGTTTGCAGAGATGTAGGGACATCATCTTTGGAATCCAAGTCTAACAATATGTCTTCTACCTGCATGAGACATTTCGTGAAATTCAGACGTTGCTAACGGCCATGGCTGAGATTTATGTACGTCAGCATCACTACCATTGAAATTGCCCAAATAAACAGGTTTTTGTGACCCTAGGCTATGACCTCTTCGGCCTAGGACTGCATTGAACGCGACCCACGCATTGTGCGCATTCTGGACAACACCAATTACTGGGTTTATACCCTTCTGGATCCACGGTACAAACACAATGTTCCAAAACTGCTTGAAGAAAGAGTCAGACAGGTCAAAATGGAAGAATATTAGCAGGCCCTTGTGGAGACTTTAGAGAGGAGATTGACATCCTCCCCCTCCTCTAGCCAGTTGTACGCCGACAGACTGACTTCCGCAAACCCAGGACGACCAGGAGGGCAGCAAACAACACAAGCCGCAGCTAGTGCCCAAAAGGGAATGGTATCGGCAGTGTCCTTGGAGTGGGAAAATTTTCTGACATCCATGCAGCAGCACACAGAACAGCAAGCGTGCAGATCCACCTCCAACACCGATCGCCTGGAGAAGATGGTCAAGGACTACATGTCAGATGGCATAGCTGTGTTGAACAATCCATCTGCACCATTCAACTATTGGGTATCGAAGCTAGACACCTGGCACAAACTGGCAATGTACGCAATAGAGGTGCTGGCTTGCCCGGCAGCCAGCGTTATGTCGGAACGCTGTTTCAGTGCTGCCGGAGGCATCGTCACAGATCGGCGTATCCGCCTCTCCACAGAAAATGCAGACCGTCTGACTCAAATTAAAATGAATCAATCCTGGATTGGAAACGACTACGCAACACTCCCGGACCCCAACCAAGTAACATGAACAATGAACATCTGTGATGGGTTAGCGTTTCCGGTCCCTGTTTATTGAACCTCTCATCTGTATTACATTTATGACTGCATGGCGACAAAATGCAAATTGCTATCCGCACGCTTCTTGTCCTCATGCAAGGCCTGGGTTGTTGTGTCTCAAAGCGTGGCCTTCTCCTCCTGCGCCACCCTCCTCCTGTTCCATCACCTGTGCTGCTGCTGGGTTAGCGTTACCGGTCCCTTTTCCTGGAACCTCTTATATGTATTACATTTATGACTGCATGCCGACAAAAAGCATGTTACCTGTGCAAAGAAAACAGACATTTCCCGCATTTAAAAGACAGTTTTCCCTTTGAAACTTTAAAATCGATTTTCTCAAAAACTATAAGCTCTTTTTGCTAATTTTTTTTCCTCTTGTACCCACTCCCAAGGTGCACATACCCTGGAAATTTGGGGTATGTAGCATGTAAGGAGGCTTTACAAAGCACGAAAGTTCGGGTCCCCATTGACTTCCATTATGTTCGGAGTTCGGCTCGAACACCCGAACATCGCGGCCATGTTCGGCCCGAACCCGAACATCTAGATGTTCGCCCAACACTACACGTGACCCGTTCGGCCAATCACATCGCTAGCCGAACGTTCGGGTAACGTTCGACCATGCGCTCTTAGTTCGGCCATATGGCGAACAGTTTGGCCGAACACCATCAGGTGTTCGGCCGAACTCGAACATCACCCGAACAGGGTGATGTTCTGCAGAACCCGAACACTACGACATACCAATACATACTACACTATACTGGGCTCTCTGTGTCCCTGTCTTTTCTTCTCGTCTCACACAAACCCTCCCTCTACTGATGCATAACACTAACCTACCCCTGCCACAAGCTCTGCCGATATCAGAGCCACCTTCCGCAGCAAAATACTCCCTCTGCTGGTATCTGTGCCGCCTCCGGCACCTAAAATTTACAATGGGTGTCGCAGTTGCTGCAATTAACATTACGGTGGATGCCACGCCCATTTTACTGAATGGCCACTTGCACCAAAATGAACTGCTTTGCCTGCAGCTTTCTGCACATAAGATGACATAATCAGCTCCACTGAAATAAATGGTGAATTGTGCATTTGCATGTACTTTTCCACATTCATAATTGGATACATATTGCAAAAAGGGTGTGTGCATCAAACACCAAGTGAACCCTTATATGCCTGGCTTTGCAGATAAGACCTAATTAGCTTATTCATGAGACGCTGCTCAAGCAAATCTGCATTCGCTTTCACATGCCAGGATATGCAGGGTTTTGCCAAGTAACTCGCCGCAAAATTTTTGCCCTGCGGGGGATTAGTTTGCGCAGCAATTAGCACTTATCCAGGATCGCCACGTGTAGGTCCCCCCAGGATCCCAGGAAAAGGGGGACCAACAGGGCACTCCAAGCACACTCACTGCTCAGAGACTCTGCAGCCGCCCCCCTGGGGGGGAGGTTAAGAAGTGCAGGGTGCCCCCCCAAGCGCTGCCACCTCCAGGGAGGGGCGCCCGCACCCACCTCCCAAAGGATAGGACCTACCTTATTTCATATTGCGTCCAAGTGCATTACTATGCCAGGCCAGAAGTGCGCGACTTGGGAGCACTACAATGGGGGGGGGGGGGGGGGGGAGTGAAGCATAGGTCACCCCAAGCCCGGTAAAGCTCCACACCCCAATGGGGAAACAGGCTGCAGATAGGTATATAAGGGTTCACTTGTTGTTTGAGCACACACCCTGTTGGCAAAATGGATTCATAATTGGATACCACTCAAAATTAAGGACATTGGGCACTATGGGAGTAATGGTATGGGGCAGGGGGTGTTTTTTATGCTCTCTGATCACTTCCTAAGAGTTCAAGTGTATCTCCATCACAGAAAAAGGAAATTGAAATCCAAAAGCCCATAAAGGCTCATATGTAATTAACTTTTTCTCCCAGGTGATATTTTCAAACTTGTCACTAAACTGTCTTTTAAGCCACCAGCAACCAAGAAAGTACTCAAAGTAATTGTGATAGCGCCTTTCACCTACTTTTTGATACTTTGTCAACTGCAGAGTGCTGAAAAGTTATTTTAAATAGAAGATGAAAATGTATCTCCAAGAAAAAAAACTCAGGAGAAAAAGTGAATTGCATATGGGCCAAAATGTTTCATAATATTATAGCATCCAAAAATGTCATGCAGAAATTGCTATATAAATGTCCATTTCCCTGTGTTCTCCTTTTTTGTTGCCTCGTTTTGGACTGAGCAACAGAAATGGATACCAAGACTCATCTCTGGGTGTTAGTTCTAGATCAGTGAACAGAGCTTTGTTGTCTATATTATGCCCCATTTACTTTATGATGGGGAGGGGCAGGTAAAGCTATTTAACTAAAATTATTTAATCGAGATAGAGCCACTTTTTCAGGGTCCAACCTATATATTTTGATTCAGATTTTTGGTAGTTAGACCATACTATGCACATATGAAAATCTGTACTTTACCGGAAATTTCGCTTATATTTCCTGCTATCTATTCATTGTACTGTTCCACTAGGTCACTCATCAAACGTTTTGAACATTGATATTCCTTCAGCCTTATGCAACTACATACTTGTTAGAATGTGAAATAAAGCAAACAGTGGTCTCCTCTTAAGAGAAAAATTTATGTGTAGCAGTATACATTTCTGCAACATCTCATAAGTGCAGACGTAGCTGAGTGTAACATACACTTTCTGTCTAGTGTCTTAGCTAAACATAACTAAGCTCTTGTGCTACTCCTGCTCAGTCATAGTCAGAGTCCCAAAGTATAAAATACTGCAAGAAATGTTTTTGATCTAGCTGCTGAGCAATCAAAGATTACATATAGCTGTTACCTCTATGAGATAGAAACTGTACAGTCTAAAGACTCGTACACACATACGAGGACTCTTGCCCATGGGGATCGGGAATCAATGCCTTGGGTTGATAGTACAGAGGCGGGTTCTGTACAGATGTGTCACTAGCCTTCAGGCTAGTGATTCATTTGTAGCTATGAAGGGGGGATGAGGGGGGCGTGGTTTAACGCCGGAGCAGTATGGCCGCCTGAGAGAAGAGCTTCTCCGCTAGCTCCCTGTAATCGGCCCGCCGCACCATTCCAATCTAAAATCGAGGAACCGGAGCGACCACATGTCACTATCTAAACCCTCTGGGGACCAAGGGGTGCAACAGAACCGTCAGATTCCTGAGATTTTCCGCCCACGGAAGACGGGGCCTACCACGCAGCCTGCATCCAATATGGCGCCCGCTCCAACTGCGAACAACGACACATGCCTGCCCAACCCTAGCCAACACTCTGAAGAGAACCCTGAAGGTGGAATAGTGGTGGACATGCTTCGTGACATGCCTACCACTTCTATCATGCAAGCTATAGTGGCAGATATTAAACGCACTTTCACGGCAGCCATCACGGACCTAAAGGAGGAAGTGACCAACCTTGCAACGAGGGTAAGCTCCCTCGAGAAACAAGATGGTGAACTCTTCCAGAAAGTAGAAAACTTGGAGAGGACATCTGCAAACCAAGACACAAAGATGATAACTTTTAATAGGAAACTTGAGGATCTGGATAATAGAGGTCGGAGACATAACATCAGAGTCCGAGGGGTTCCGGAATCCGTTGGCACCGATCAGATCAGGTCAGCCTTACTCTCTATATTTAATAACCTACTCGAGAAGGAATCGGATTCCCCTATAATAATGGACAGGGCTCACAGAGCACTTAGACCTCGTAAATCCGACGATGATCCCCCCCGCGATATAATTTGCTGCCTGCAAAGCTTCAGCTTAAAAGAAGAGATCATGCAGAAAGCACGTACTCAAGAGGCGATATACTTTAATGACACCGAAATCAAACTTTTCCAAGATCTCTCACTAATAACTCTGCAAAACAGACGTATACTAAATCCCTTGATAGATGAGCTGCGCCAGCGTAACATAATCTACAGATGGCGCTTTCCCTTCTGCTTATCTGCTACGAAAAACGGAAAGACAGCAAACCTCCGTGCACCTGCAGATCTCCAAGATTTCTGCCAGACATTCAAGATCCCTAAACCGAAGATCCCGGACTGGTATGCAGAGCTGGAACCTACAGTACCATCAGACACACGTAGACAACGACATCCATCCTCCTCAGAATCTGATGAGGGCTCCATTAAATCAACATCCAGCCGGCTACGGGACAGAGCACCAAAACTTTCCCGGATAAAAGAGCTCGAGAGAAGGAATCTACGTTCCTCCGCATGCAACTCAAAGCCTCCATCCTCTCAAGCACAAGAAAACGAGGACTCATGAATGCGGTGGTAACACTTCCTAACACTGCCTGTTGCTAGCACAGTCTACCTATCGTACCCTATAAATGATTTCCTGGTTTGTTGTAGATTCTACACCCTGTTTGAGGCCTGGTCACTTTGAGGGATTTTCTACCCTACATTCTGACTGTTCTTATGACCAGGGGACATACAGGGCCACCATAGTGGACTACAGTGATCAAATATACCTTACTTCAATCTGGCCTGGACTAATCAGAGGATACCTCACCACATGTAAACTCACATGCACAGGTCGTATATTTGATCAATACCAATGTATGTGATTATAATCTAACACTTCTCTCCTATACAGGAACCAAGCTAACTTTCCCTTGATCAACAAAGTCTGACTCTATATGTATGCCCCACCTCTACCAATCCCTAATCTTGTTATACATGTTATATTTCATATATAGAATGCAAATGTTTGATAAGGAAAGGTTTAAACCTTAAGTCTGTGCTAGCTATTCAAGTATGTTCATTAGCATATTTAATCTACATGTTCTGTTCTTATAATCCGGTTCCTCACTGACTTATATTACGCTTTAGGCCGCAGGGCCTAGTGGTTTTTGAGCATGTTACTCTCCTACCTACTCGGTTATACCCTCCCCACCCAGTGTGCATTCTTGACTGACTGCACATCTGAAACCTGTCGGATATTATATTCAGTCAGTATTTTGACTAACCTGACTGATCCGAATGTACTATAGGGCTCACAGTTTACTTATCCTGCTACTGGGGCATATTATCTTTAGGTTAACTTTGCACCTTTATACTCCTAAAATGACCTCACCAAGTCTCACCCAAGACTCCCAAACTAACTGGAGAATTTGCTCCTACAATGTACACGGTCTGAACACACCTCAGAAAAGATCCCAAATCCTTGACAAACTACACAATGAAAAGGTTACCATCGCCCTCCTGCAGGAGACCCACTTTAAAACGGAATCTGTCCCTAGACTAACCAACAGACACTACAACACCCATTACTACGCTACTAACCCACAATCTAAAACCAAAGGTGTCTCTATTATACTTAGCAAGAACTGCATGTTCCAAAAGCAAGGAATCCTGACTGACCCAGAGGGCCGTTATGTTTTCTTAAAAGGAACTATCGGGACGAGAGATGTCACTGTTGCCAACATTTATGCGCCAAATACAGGCCAACTTAGCTTTATCACCAAAGCCTTAAATTCTCTGCAGCTGTTAGCCAAAGGGATGATCATATTAGGGGGTGACTTCAATGTACCATTGCTACCCATCATTGACACTTCTACCGGTCACTCAGTGCTTACATATAAAGCCTTAAAAGCAATAAAAGTAAAACTGAACAAATTATCCCTCATGGATGTTTGGAGAATTCTCCACCCACAAGGTAAAGATTATACCTATCATTCTGACCCTGCTCAGTGTTATTCTAGAATAGACTACTTATTCATAACACAATCAGATTTAAATCTAGTCCGAAACACCTCAATTGGCAGCATTGACATCTCTGACCATGCCCCTGTCTACATGGTTATTCTGATTACAACAATCAGAAATAAACAATTCAACTAAACCCCCAACTCTTGACAGATCCTGAAGCTCATGATGCAATAGTTAAAACTTTGACCTCTTTCTTTAAAGACAACAATACTGATGATGTCTCACCATTAACAACTTGGGAGACACACAAAGTGGTCATCAGAGGCGAATTCCTTAAGATAGGAGCCCCTAAAAAGAAAGAAAATCTTGAGAGATATAACACTCTTATCTCTAAAATCCATAAACTGGAGCAGCAGCATAAGATGTCACTACTGCAGGCTACCTTGATGGAACTTACTCACCTGAGAGAAGAACTAGTAACCTACCTAAACAGAGAGTATGGGCGCAAATTCATGTTACAAACCAAACTGTTTTATGAGTATGGCAACAAAGCAGGCCCATTTCTAGCTAGACTCCTAAAGAAAAAACAAACAAGCAGAGCTGTTCACCAAATAAAAGACCCTAATGGGAAACTATGCCACACTCTACCTGAGATAGCCAACTCTTTCCACTCTTATTATGCCCAACTTTATAACCTAAATGCCAACTCTAACTCTCCATCTTCTCAGCAAAATCGAGAAGAAGAAATAAACAATTTCCTGTCCAAACATGGTTTCTCTCCTATTAACCCAGAGCAAAAGAAAGAATTAGATAGTGATATCTCGGCAATAGAATTTCTAGCAGCAATTAAAGCACAAAAACTCGGGAAAAGTCCAGGCCCTGATGGCCTAACTTCGCAGTATTATAAGTCTTATGCTGCTGCTCTGACAACTCCATTCTTGCAAGCTTTTAACAAACTTCCTCCCCGGAAAACTCCATCCAAACAACTCCTCGAAGCACATATCACAGTGATCCCCAAATCTGGTAAGGATCCCAGTCTCTGTCAGAGCTACCGGCCAATATCCCTGCTAAACCTTGATGCTAAGATACTTGCAAGGATATTGGCCGCAAGACTCCAAGAAATAATCGCTGAAAAAAATCAAGAACGATCAAGTGGGTTTTGTTATGGGCAGGGAGGCCCGTGATAACACAACCAAAGCAGTGGGGATTCACTCTTGGCTTTCTCGGCATCCAGTAGAGGGAATGTTTCTATCCACGGATGCCGAGAAGGCATTTGAGTGGCATGGGACTATATGTTTGCAGTGTTTACAAACCTGGGATTGGGCTCTGTGATACAATCCTGGATGACACTACTATACTCCAACCCGACTGCTAGAGTCTCGGTAAATGGTACCTTGTCTGACCCCTTCACTCTGAAAAACGGGACCCGTCAAGGGTGCCCTCTATCGCCCCTTATCTATGTTTTGACTCTGGAGCCCTTCCTCAACCTGGTGAGAGCTAATACGGATATAAAAGGAGTCTCTATCTCCAACACAGAATACAAAATAGCAGCTTTTGCAGATGACTTATTGTTTTTCTTAACTGACCCAGAGAAGTCCCTGCACACTCTCGTATCTGACTTTGCATACTTTGGCAATATATCAAACTTAAAAATTAACTACTCCAAGTCTTTTGCCCTTAACATATCCTTGTCACCTCATACTCTGAAAAGGTGCCAAAATCTCTTCCCCTTCCGGTGGGATCCAGAGTCAATAGCATATCTAGGGATTAAGCTTCCTGCGAGGCTCGAAGACCTATATAAACTCAATTTTGCCCCTTTGGGACAAAATTTTGAGAAACTCCTTGAAGATTGGAGTTCTATTTCCTCTCTCTCCTGGTTTGGCAGGGTCGCCGCAGCAAAAATGTCCTTATTACCCAAGTTTCTATATATTAGTCAGGCGCTACCCATACACCTGCCACCCTCCTACTTCAAAAACCTCCATAAGCAACTACACCAGTTTGTCTGGGCCAAGACAAGACCCCGCATTGCACTAGCCACATTGCGGAGATCAAAATTAGAAGGAGGAATAGCCCTCCCGAACTTCAGCACGTACCATATGGCCTCCCAGCTCACCAGAACTGTCGACTGGTCTGTACATGCAGACTCCAAGGGATGGGTGAACTTAGAGCAAGCTTTTGTGGGCCCCAGAATAGCAAATTTACCTTGGTGCCCTTCCAAAATGACCACCAAACTAACAATTCCCCACCCTCTTATAGATGCCTCCTTGAAAGCTTTTTATAAAGCAGTAAAACAGCAAATGCTATCCAACCCATTAGGACCTATGACACCAATACTCCGTAATCCAGAATTCAAACCTGGCTGGAGTAAAAACTTTCTGAGAGGATGGGTCCCTCAAAACCCCCCTAAAATAGGTGATTTCCTAACGAATGGCAAGGTGAGCTCCTACGAGCAATGTAGAAATCTCACATCCCTATCTGGACATACCAACAAATCGCGCACTACATCATGTCAATTAAACCCATATCTAATCTAAGAAATCCCTATACTACTTTTGACCAGAAGTGCAACGCACAAGAACATCAGAGACATGTAACTTCTTGGCTATATAACTTACTCTCTCCAGCCGACACACAAATCCTACTCCCATTCCAGAAAGAATGGCACCAAGCTTTAGGCAAACACTTTACTGATTCCCAATGGGAACAACTATATATTAAAACCCACAAATCCTCTTTAAATGTTTCCGCCCAAGAACAAAACTATAAATTTGTCACTTCCTGGTACCGTACACCAGCCAAACTTCAAAAAATCTTTCCCTCAACCCTACATACCTACTGGAGATGTCAAGACAGCAATGTAGATTTAAAACACATTGCCTGGGATTGCCCCAAAATACAACCTTACTGGACCCAAATACAACTAATTAACCAAATAACATGCGCCTCACTGCAATTCAATCCAGAAACATTTCTGTTGCAGGGTACCCTAGACTCTATAAAAAGCTATAAAAAATCCTCAATCCCATTCCTTATAAATGCAGCTAGGGCACTTATACCAACCCTATGGAAATCTACCTCAATACCAACCATCAGACAATGGATCCAAAGAGTAGAAAAAATCAAAGAGATTGAGGAAAATATCCTATTAGCCCAAGACAAAGCCGAGAAAATAACCCTCATATGGGCCACATGGTATGAATTCCAAGACTCAGACTTCTATAAACAAACCATGTCAAACTCCTTCTGATCTACACGCCTATAACTCTGCACGATCACCACATACACACAACCCCTTTGAAGCCTTGTTGTCGCGTTCGCCCTGCCAGACTGGCTCAGTTACTAGAATACTAAAAGGTCAACTGCTACGTAGAACCCTAATCCTACTGACATTTCTCCCTAAAATCAAAGCTGTGAGCCCAACAATACAAATAGCAATAATGCCAGACTCACTTCATAACCCCAAAGTCAACTAAACACAAGAAAATACAAAAGGAAAAAGATTACAGAAGTACTTGGGTTTTCACCCTTTGTTCTCTTTTTCACAAAAAGCTGCTGGGTTACAATTATAGTTTGCACTGTATGTTAATTGTTGCCATCTATATGTTCAACTTCTTTCAACTATGGAAAATCTCCCAAAAATGTAAACGCTATGTTATGTCTTTTATCAAAGTGATTTAAATATAATTCAATAAAATAATTGAAACAGCAGGGGGGATGAGGGCTGATGGATGCGAAGTGCAATTGACTGAGCGGGGTGAGTAGGAAAACAATGTTCTCAATCTGAAATTGGCTGAGATGATCCACCAGGTTGGTGTTTGTATACATTCAGCGATGCTGCTGCTCAAATCTCCGGCGGCGTTAAATACAATCCCCCCATCAAATTGTTGCAACTTGGAGGGAGAAGTCATTTGGGGTCCGGCGATCACTGGATCCCTGAATTACCCTTGTGTGTAGCTTATAGTATAGCACTAGTGCTTTGGCAGTGCCCAGTTTTGGTAACCACCTGCTTCGCCAGGGTGATTTCATGTATATTGGGGGTCATTGCACACGTGGTAGATTCTTGGCAGAGGCAGTCCTAACCGGTGGAATCAGCAGGGAACCATCTACATCTATGTGTACAAGGCTCAAAGTTGGCACAAATGTATACCTGACATTGGGTACAATAATATTTCCCTGAACAAAAGATGATTGGGAAATACTGATCATTTTGCCACCTCGCAGCACTCAATATTGATCAGGTTTTAGCTGAATTGCAGATAGGCGAGTTGACAATTTGGGTAGAGTGGGTGTTTAAAACTATTGAAGGTCAAGACAAGACACAGAACATTTATATTGTGCTTTTCTCCTGGTGGACTCAAAGTGCCAGAGCTGCAGCCCCTAGGACGTGCTCTATGGGCAGTAGCAATCAGTGGCGTAGCTAGAGATCATGGGGCCCCGTAGCAAAACTTTCATGGGACCCTCAGATGTAGCAATGCCACCTGCCCTTACCCTATGTATATGAGTTAATTGGACAATTTACATTCTCATGCAATTAGCACTGCACATTGTCATTGAGACAAAAGTCAGAGGGTGGAGAAACACAAGAAAGTTAATGGTAAATGTATCTATTACCACCTGGGCCCCCTGTGCTCCAGTGCCCCATAGCAGCTGCTATGGCTATTGCTACGCCCCTGGTAGCAATGTTAGAGAGTCTTGCTCAAGGTCTCCTACTGAATAGATGCTGGTTTACTGAACAGGAAGAGCTGAGATATGAACTGTGTCAGAGTTCAAGTCTCCTGTGTCAGAGGCAGAGCCTTTAACCAGTACACACACATCCAGCCACTAGGTGATAACTTCAGCATGAAAACATTTTTGAAAAAGTAAAAAGGACAAAAAGTTAATTATTTTCAGTACTCAATCGAGTTATATTCTGTGGTGTTCTTCTTCAATGGGTACCACATACTTAAAGAAAACCTATACTGAGAGGGATATGGATGTTTCCTTTTAAATAATACCAGTTGCCTGGCAGTTCTGCTGATCTCTTTGGCTGCAGTAGTAATTGAATCACACACCTGAAACAAGCATGCAGCTAATCCAGTCTGTCTTCAGTCAGAGCACCTGATCTGCATGCTTGTTTAGGGGCTGTGGCTAAAAGTATTAGAGACACAGGATTAACAGGAGGGTCAGGCAACTGCTATTATTTTAAAAGGAAAAATCCATATGCTTCTCAGTTTTAAGGTAGCCATACACTGGTCGATTTGCCATCAGATTCGACCAACAGATAGATCCCTCTGTGATCGAATCTGATCAGAGAGGGATCGTATGGCTGCCTTTACTGCAAACAGATTTTGAATCGATTTCAGCATGAAAGTGATCACAATCTGTGGTGGTAGTGGTGCTGCCGCTGCCCCCGCTTGCATGCCCGCCCGCATACATTACCTGCTCTGGCCGGTGCGACTCCCCCTCTATCCCCGCAGCTTCTTCTCCGCGCTGGGTTCCGGACCGGCTGCTGCTTCTTTGAACTTCCTGCCAGGTACGTTTAAACAGTAGAGGGCGCTCTACTGTTTAAACTTCCTGCCGGGACAGGAAGTTCAATGAAGCGGCAGCCGGTCCAGAACCCAGCATGGAGAAGACGCTGCGGGGACAGAGGGGGAGCTGCGCCGGCCGGAGCAGGTAATGTATTGCCGCTAGCGTCGGTCGTCGGCATTCGAACGCCGCTATCGACGCACTCCCGACCCGCCGGCGTTCGAGGGAAATATTCCACACGGACGGATTGACGGGAATCGACGGGAACGATTGATTTCAGACGGAAATCGATCGTTCTGTCAGCGTTTGTGCAACGATTTCACAGCAGATTTGATCATAGTGATCAAATCTGCTGTATATCGGCGGCCAAATCGTTAGGTGTATGGGCAGCTTAAGTTCCCTTTAAGACTTGAACAGCAATGTTATATGTGCAGAGTCCTGGGCCCATATGCAATTCACTTTTTTTCCTGAGTTTTCTCCTAGTTGATATATTCACAACGTGTCATAAAATCCATTCTAAGCAACCAGCAAGCAAGAAAATACTCAAAATAAATTTGATGATTATTTTTCATCAACTTTTGAGTACTTCTTAAATTGTAAAATGCTGGAAATGTAGTTTAAAGAGAAGATAAAAAGAATTCTCCTAGGAGATAACTCAGGTGAAAAGTGAATTGCATATGGGCCCTGGAGTGAAATGAGACATATCAACCAGTCATAATACCTACACTAGGAAGAATGGAGAATATTTTAACAGTATGGCTCCAGGTACAAATGCTTCAGTGGCAGTGCTTGTTATATTATCAGTGGCAGTGCATAAGCTCCACGATTAGCTGATGTCATGTAAATTAGTTTGAAAGTACTTGGTAGGGTGCTTAAAGTGAACCTCCAGACTAAAAATCTCAGCAGCACTGAAAAGGCTTGGTGTTTCTTTAACAGTTTCACAGCATCAGAACTTTGTTTTTCTTACATAAGCCTTATTTTTAGCTGTACAAAAGCTAAGCTCCGCCCCATCAAAGAAAACTGCCCGGGCTTTTTTTCCCTGATGCTGTGCAAAGCATGATAGGTTTTCCTATGTTGTTATTCACGTTGCCTAGCAACTGGGAGGGGTGATCAGCACACAGGACAGTTTGAACTGTGTCTCATGCTCCCTGTCACCTTCTTTCAACCAAAAAGATTGCTACCCTCATGAAATCAAACATTTGCCTGTTCTTTTAAAACAAGTTGGGTAAGAGATTATATTACCTATCTATTTTAATTAACATAACTAATGTAACTTAATGACAGTATGTTTGTTTAGGCTGAAGTTCCTCTTTAAACACCAACAACTTCTCTCACCACATGTTTCTAAAGGCCCATACACACGTCGGATTTCCACGAACGACGGGTCGTTTGAACGTCCCGTCGTTCCGTCGTTCGCCCGCTAAATCGGGCGTGTGTACAGACTGTCGTTCACTTGATAAGGGTGAGTTTGAGCGATCCGCCCGGTGGCTGCAATCTCCAGCTCATTGTGAGCCTGCCCTCTTGCATTCAGGTGGTATATTTAGATCTCTTCCTGGAGATTAGCTGTGTATTTCGTGTACTGTTGTATACAATGAAGCTAGTAAATATTTCCACAAACTGCTCATTGCGTAGCCTTGTACATCTGTGGATTAAGCTGTTGTGTGGAGGGGGTAATCTTTACCTGTGCTTTGCAAGATGGAGTTTTCCGGATAGTCCTTGTTGACAGTATCTGAGGGGAGTCAGTGTTTATCTGTTCTTGGAGATGGGATCTAAAGCGTAATTTACATATACAGTACAGTAAGTGTGCTTACATGAACCTATAATGAGGACCTAATGAACAATACTATGCAGAAGCAGCGGGAACAGTTTCAAGGATCCGTGCACAAACTGTAGCTTGTTTACTACCAGTACAGGTACAGATTAATATACTGTGAATTGTCTGTAGGTTAAAAAGAGAAAAACATAAGTCATGCATGCTAATAGCATTATTGATAAGGAGCCCATTTTTTAAACATTTCAAATGTAAGTAAGCAGATTTTCCTGCTAACACTTTCAAAATGAAGTACAGAAAAGTGTTCTGCTGCTGCTGGATCTGAAAATGATACCAAGGTGGTAGCTCATTGGTCATTATTCTCTTACCCTCGACTGCCGGAAGCCACCTCCTCTCTCCAGCAGACACCACACAGTTGTACCTGAGCGGCATCTTTATATAGCGCTCAATGCTTGCGGTGCTGCTCTAAGGGCCCATTCACACCTGAATGGGAATCGCGCGATTCCCGCTCATGGCAAACCGCTAGCGGTGTTGTAAAAACCACTACACATTGTTGCAAATGGCAGTGTTCTCACTGCCACGTTTGCGGTTAGCAATAACCGCAACAGCGTTGCATGCAGCGGTTTGCCGGCGATTTGCGTTTCGCGATTAGCGATTGTGATTAGCATGCAAAGCACGCTAATCGCCATCACTCCTACAAAACACTGGCGGTTGCGATTATAGGTGTGAACGGGCCCTCAGGCTCAAGCCTTATAGGTGACAACTACTGAAGGAGTGTACACACCTCAAGGTCACTTCGAAAGCCATATTTACAGAACCCTTTGAAAACTGCTCCTAATCAATAGTACAAAAAAAATTTATTGATTTTATTGACTTCACTATTTTTTAAAAGCACAACAGGGTGATTTCATTATTTACAAATGGATGAGAGAGCTGCAATTTCCAGATCCTTTCTCAATGTTCCCATCTCATAGGTACATCCTGCTAAATATTTTCTTATAGATTAGAAGTTAGATCCAATAGAAAACTCACATCTAATGAAAATCTCCACTGGCAACAAAAAGGCGTACACCTCTAAAGGTGCGTACACATGCAATATTGTAACAAATGACGGGTCCATCAGACCCTCCCGCGGTACGGTCGTTCTGCCGACAGTAGTACGTGAGTACAGGCTGTCGGCAGACTGATTAGACTGTTTTTGATTGATCAGCCCGGCGGATCAGTCAGCCAACAGCCTGTACTCACGTACTACTGTCGGTAGAACGACCGCCCCGCGGGAGGGTCTGACGGACCCGTCGTTTGTTACAATACTACATGTGTACGCACCTTAAAGAGAACCTGTACTGAGTAAAAATATTTCAAATAAACACATGAGGTAACTTCAAATGAACATTACATAGTTACCTTGCCATCAGTTCCTCACAGAAGCTCACCATTTTCTTCTGACAATAATCCCTTCCAGTCCTGACAATATTTTGTCAGATCTGAAATATATCAGTTGCTGTCAATAAAATATCAGTTGCTGTCAGTTATAGCTAAGAGGAAAACTGATGTACCAGGTAATGTCCATGTTTCCCTATGGCTCAAGTGGGCGATGTTACAGTTTAACTGTGTGCTGACCAGAAAGCTGTTATGGGTAATGACCATTTTCAAAATGGAGGACGGAAAATTCCCTTGATCATAGTGAACAAACAGGACGCGGGACAGGAGAAAGACACTGAGGAGTAGACAACATGGAAGGTAAGTATGACTTGTGTATGCTTATTTTGACTTTTATTTTCAGTTCAGGTTTTCTTTAAGTGAAGAATGCAAAAATTCCTGATTAGACATTTTCCCTCCCCGGGGTAATGTTACTCATTAGTGTTACAAGGTCTTAGGTGTGAATGGGGGGCAGGTGTGTTAATTTTGTTGTTTTCACTCTCACATACTGGTCTCTGGAAGTTCAACATGGCATTGGCCCCTCATGACAGAAAACTCTGAGGAACTTAAAAAAAAAAAATGTTTTCTCTACATAAAGATAGGCCTATGAAATGATAGCCCAACACCCTGAAACTGAGTTACAGCACGGTTGGCCAAGACCATACAATAGTTTAACAGGAAACGTTTCACTCAGAACAGGCCTCGCCCAGGTTGACCAAACTGAGTGCAGGTGCTCAGTGTCATAACCAGTGGTTGTCTTTTACAAATAGATGTACAAGTGCTGGCAGCATTACTGCAGATGTTGAAGGGGTGGTGGGTCAGCCTATCAGTGCTCGGACCATATGCCGCTAAACAATATTAAACTACAAAGACATTATGCATGTATTATATGAAGTGCCTCATGTGCCTGATGCACAATTCACAGCCCCGGGATGCTTCATCAGAGGCTAAAATATTCCAGTTGACCCCCTATCCAATTTAATACACAACAGTTATAATTTAGGGTCAGGGAGTAAAAAGCTGTAACATGTAGCCTGGGAATAATCTATATACACTAGAAGTGTAATACGCAATTACATCCCATGGTCTCCACTGCAGCAAATTGTGATGTATTGAAGAGGCCAAACATTAAAAGTTATATTTTACTGATCTACGCAGTTCGATCCTGTAAAGCCCATTTGGAGTATTGGAATCATAGCCCACTGTTGTGCTTAAAGGGGTTCTTTCGCGAATGAGGAAAAAAATAAAAAGTGGTTTATGCATAAACTATTAAACATCCTTCTAAAATAGTGTAAAAATTTTTTTTTAAAAATGAATGGTTTCATCAATACAACATATAATGTAATGTAAACAGTGACGCATGATGGACTGGGAGGCTAATCCATTTGTTAGGGGTGTTTTTTTTTTACTTTCATTTCACAACCATAAGGCTCCCTGCACACTGCAAATCCGTTTTCCGATTCCGATTCCGATTCCGTTTCCGATTTTCCTTGAATACATTCAACAGAAAAACGGATCAAAAAACGCAGCATGCAGTTAAGATTAAAAATCTGAATCGGAATCGGATGTAAAAACAGATTAAAAAGCGGAATCGGAATCTGAAATGCATGCAGTGTGCAAGAGGCCTAACTCCTGCCTATTTAGTTTTCAGTGGTATAATCCACTGCTAGCAGGAATTGCTGCCATTATAACTGTAACAGCTGAGCTCTGCTGAGCTCCTCAATATGTGTTTACATTGTTGCTAGGCAACCAGACAGCCTGTGCAGGGAGTCATTTGTGCAAAGAGTCATAAGCTGCTGGGAGAATCAGCCAGAATCAGTCCCATCTACACCATATGATTCTTTGGCAGATTCGATTCATTGATCCGATTTGATTCAACCTGACATGTCCAATTCATGATTCGATTCAATTCAAATTGAATCGAATCATGAAGCCGCAAGTCACGCCCCTTCAGTGTCTCTGCGCACATGCGCAGTGCGTTATGAGCAGGGACACACACACACACAGGGACACACATGAACGCAGAGACACTTCGATTTTATTATATAGGATTCCCACCAGTTAGCATTGGGGCAATGCTAGTAGCTGCACCCTGGGGGTCCACAGGAGGATTACTGGGTTACCTGTCCATCATCCTTTGCAGGGTGCTCTGCTGATGACTGGGGGGGGGGGGGGAGAATTCTTATATTGATGACTCCATGTAACCCCGTTAGTAGGATCGTAACTGTGCCTCCAGGAAGGAAAGAGGTCATAGATCACCTACAGATGTGATCAAAGTTATTGGATCTGCCTAAAACACTCATGTTTGGCAATAAGTATTTTTGTTATAGAAAAAGAAAAGCTGCATTTCCCAGTCTGTTAAAACAAAGCCTATGTTAGGACATGGAGGAACTAAAATTAATAGGTCAAAATGAGACGAAGTCTACTTCTATTAAAAGACTTTATTTATTTATTTTCTAAGAAAAGTTATGTAAAAGTTCTCCCTTGCCTTGGCATGGACCTAATCTGTATGGGTTTTGTTTAATGTGAGCAAAACTGAAATTAGAGGCTTTTTAAAAATAGTCAGACGCTCCCTGCTCCAAGTCAAACAGGGTTATTGTGAAGCCGTTTACATATTATGAATGGCATGAAAGTTTCCTGACTTGTCTCTTTCCATTTAACAAAGTGAATTGAATGCTAATCTCCCCACCCAAAACACTAATGTGTCCTTGCAACAGACACTGCACCTATATTAACTTCCTCAAATAACAAAAAAAATACAGCTTTGCACTTCACATTCACATACAGATTTTAATAGACTTCAGTACTTATCCCTGTCACTTATGCTTTGACAATGAGTCTATTTAATGCTTGGCACATACCATGCAATTTTCCGTCAGATCGAGAGGTCGAAACGATAACGTCTGACAGATTCAATAGATTTTCTGATCGATTTTGTGCAGAAGTCATCAAAAAAATAGAACATAAAAACAATTGGAATCCTGATCAGATTTGTGGGAAATTATCGATACGATCTGTCGATCTGATGAGAAATTGCATGGTGTGTGCCAGGCACAACTGTTACTAAACACCACAACCCAATATAAAACCATGTTTACTACTAATAATAACAACTCATTCATACCTATTTCATGCCTAGCTAACGACGATGATTTTCATCATTTTACATTATTTACATTCAGCTGTACTAACTTTTCCATTGCTTTTTGTATTAGTGTAAAATATGTACTGTTTTTGAAGTTAATCAAAACTTTCTTCTTTTTTAATCTTAAAAATTGGCATTTCTGCCTCTTTGATGGGCACATAAGTGTTATAATGCTGTACAACACGTATTTTTTTTATTTCTTTCTGCAGAAATTCTCAATAAAAATTGAAGGTTGAAAAAAATAAATTGAAATTTAAATCTATGCTCGTTATTTAGGAAAAATATGATAAAAATTATAAAAACAGAATTTTCTTTAATTTATTTAAACATATTGCCCAGAATTTTCCTCTTACATACAATTTCTGGAATCTCAAAAATGTGGGTTCTGTGTGGGTATATGACTTTGCCCCATATACACCTGAGTATACATGACTTGAATCAATCAATTTATCCAAATCTTAACCCCAATGACCCCCCACACTCCTAACATTAAAGATTACGCCCTCCTACCCCTAAACCCTTAGCCGTAGGCGGCAATGTTAAAATCTGTGATTAGCGGCTATAAACCTTGGGCACCTACATTACAGTTTATAGCCACTAAACAAGGCTTTTAATATTGCCGCCTATGGTGGCACCGTTTTTGTGCCTCCGGCGCCTTTTTTACCTTCGCTTTAGGCTGCCTCTGCACAGGGCTATCACCTGACTAAGCCCTCCTGCTCTGCTCTGTCCTGTAAAACAGCAAGGAGGAATGCATAGTTAGCTCTGTGTTCACAAGAAAAGACTGGCTGACGCCTCCTACCAGCTCCTCCCTGACCATATATGGGTGATAATGCAGAAGGGTGAAGCAAGAGAAGGAGAGAGAGAGATCATAGACTGCTATTCAGTCTGATCATGCTGCATCTGACATTAGGACAGGAAGTCAATATTGCAAAACCAGCAAGACAGGAAATAAAATAAATAACAATAAAAAAATGATTAATATTTAATGTACAAAACTTAGTGTATTGCACATTATTGTATATCCTACATAATATGCATTAAAAAAACAGGTATGTGAAATAGAGATTCAATCAAACACTGTGAAGTTTTCATCTTTAGGTGTCTAATCCCTGTGTCTCTACACTAGACACAATACTTTATTAGTGCTCACATAGTTTCTTCATAAACACTCCTTTTAAGGTGTTGATTATTCCATTTGGCGGTGCGTAGAAATTCACCATTTATTTTATCATTCTTTCAAATTCATAGATTTCTCTTCACATTTCATCCATAGCTGTTTAAAGTATCAAGAATCAGCATCAAATGAGAACAGGCCCTTAGGGGACATAGGAACTGCCTGAGTTGGGTGTGAACAGCTCCCCAATTCCTACCCTCAATATTCATTGGATTAACATTTTTTGGCAGGCACAATGAAAAGCAGCTGAAAGGGAATATATCCTATCCACCTCCTTTACAGTGTGTTTATAAAGCTTGATATACTGTATGTCAGTGTACAGCCCTGGAGTGTGAGTGTTGCAAAGTAGGATTTAATGAACTCCGAGGAAAGCAGCCAAGATAACCATTCTGGCTTATTAATAGCAGCACAAATCGGTTAACTGTTAGTTATAAATATGGCTAACTAATTAAAGTCCAAGTTCTCAATAGGCTGTTTTTTATGTGTATTTAAAGCAAACCTGTGAGATGCATAGGACAAAAATGTAGATACTTATGTCAGTAAAGGCTTCCCACATCCTCCTCCCGACCACTGATCCAGTGGGCCCTTAGATGTTTGTGGTTGCGCTACCGTCCATGAATGAGCATGTGCAGTACACCTCGTGTCTATGCAGCAGCATGGAGTCGCTCAGGTTCAGTGGAATAAAGCAGAGCAAACAAATCCATGCTACTGCGCAGGAGCAAGGCATCCTGCACCTGCACAGTATGACTGCCTTCGCTCACGGATGGGAGTGTGGACATGCGCACCTCTGAACAAAGCCCTTGTCAAGGGGGTTCCAGGAGTCCCAGCGCTGGATCAGTGGAGGTGAGGGGGGTTGGGAAAGCCTCCGGAGTATACAGAGGCTTCCCTCTTATAAGGTAAGCATCCATTTGGGTCTCTTTTTTCCCTCTAGGTACACTTTCATAAAACTTACAATTGTTGAAAATTGAATAAAATAATATTTGCTACAACAATTCATAGCACCTCCTCAGCAACCTACAACTGCCCATGCACACCCTACCCTCCCAGTCAGTATCAAGCCATGTCTCACCACTAGACAATGACAGGCAAGATACACAGTCTGTCAGTAGAGAGGCAGGATTCCAGCTGACAGAGCAGTCCCTTCCCCCCCTCCCCTGCAAACATGTCCTTGTGACTAATGGGGGGAGGGGGGGGGTGCTCCAGACTGACCCAGATTGAGCAGGCACCTTTAGGTCAGTAGGGAGGAGGTGAGGATTTATGAATTAATGCAGCAGATAATTGTTTTTTATTCAAACCTTTATAAATGTGTAATAAATGTAAAATGTTGTATTAAGTACAAATTAAAAACAATGCCTGAATTTGAGATTTTAGCTAACTACACAAATGCACTGTACAGATTCAGTTTACATATGGCCACGGTCAAATAACTATTAGTTGGATGAAACATACAATGTTGTAATCTGCAATGTAATTCTGTAATGCTAATAGTCTTTCCTTTACCAGAATCTGCCTGTAGACCAAAATCCAAAGCAGGGCGTCTGGTTTTTGTCAACCCGGGTTTGAAATCTGGTCAGAAAGCAGTTTGCAGGGATGTCTTTACAAGCAGAATATTATTTCAGAATTAATGAAAGGCTGACAGTAACATCACAAACTGCATGTTATGTAATCCTGACATTGAGTCTGTAAATAGGCTCATCTTCAGCTATCAGAGCAATCGCTATCCCAAAATTAAAGGGCACCTGAAGTGAGAGGGATATAAAAGCTGCCATATTTATGCCCTTTTAAACAATACCAGTTGCCTGGTGTACTGATGTTGTTTCATGCATCAGTAGTGTCTGAATCACACGCCTGAAACAAGCATGCGGCAAATGCCAGTCAAACATCTGATCTGCATGCTTCTTCAGAGTCTTATAGGCACAGGACCAGCAGGACAGCCAGGCAATTTGCATAGTTTAAAAGGAAATAAATAAGGCAGCCCCATATCCCTCTCACTTTAGGTGCCCTTTAATGTGAGTCAGACTTGCACTGTTTTTTTCTCCCTATCAGGATGAGCTTGATCCTGCTGTATATTGTTACATACCACTATACATGGATTGTTGTGTATATGTTGTTGCTATAAACTTTAAATATATGCCTGTACATTTATTTGTATGATTACTTTCTAATCCATGGAAGTTTACCTTCTTAACCACTTGAGGACCACAGTCTTTCTACCCCTTAAAGAGAATCTGTATTGTTAAAATCGCACAAAAGTAAACATACCAGTGCGTTAGGGGACATCTCCTATTACCCTCTGTCACAATTTCGCCGCTCCTCGACGCATTAAAAGTGGTTAAAAACAGTTTTAAAAAGTTTGTTTATAAACAAACAAAATGGCCACCAAAAAAGGAAGTAGGTTGATGTACAGTATGTCCACACATAGAAAATACATTCATACACAAGCAGGCTGTATACACCCTTCCTTTTGAATCTCAAGAGATCATTTGTGTGTTTCTTTCCCCCTGCAGCTATCTTCCACTGAAGTGTCAGGCTGTTTCTTCCTGCAGAGTGCAGACAGCTCTGCCTGTATGTAATTCCTCAGTATGTGAAAGCCCAGCCAGCTCAAAGGAGGATTTATCCAGCTTGTAAAAGATAAGAGAGAAGAGAGAAGCTGCCCTAATCTAAATAATACACAGGCAGTGTGCAGAGAGGGGCCTGGAGGGGGGAGATGCATCACAGAACCACAACACTGAAGAACTTGGCAGCCTTCCAGACACAGCCTGACAAGTCTGACAAGAGAGAGATAAGCTGATTTATTACAGAGATGGTAATAGTAGAAAGTGCTGCAGTAAGCCAGAACACATTAGAATAGCTTTTGGAACTTGTAGGATGATAAAAAACAGGATGCAATTTTTGTTACGGAGTCTCTTTAAGGACCAGAGCCTTTTTCTCCATTCAGACCACTGCAGCTTTCACGGTTTATTGCTCGGCCATACAACCTACCACCTAAATGAATTTTACCTCCTTTTCTTGTCACTAATACAGCTTTCTTTTGGTGCTATTTGATTGCTGCTGCGAGTTTTAGTTTTTATTATATTCATCAAAAAGACATGAATTTTGTCAAAAAAAATGACTTTTTTAACTTTCTGTGCTGACATTTTTCAAATAAAGTAAAATTTCCTATACATTTGAGCGCGAAAGTTATTCTGCTACATGTCTTTGATAAAAAAAAAACCATTCAGTGTATATTTATTGGATTGGGTAAAAGTTATAGCGTTTACAAACTATGGTGCCAAAAGTGAATTTTCCCATTTTGAAGCATCACTGACTTTTCTGACCACCTGTCATGTTTCATGAGGTGCTAAAATTCCAGGATAGTATAAATACCCCCCAAATGACCCCATTTTGGAAAGAAGACATCCCAAAGTATTCACTGAGAGGCATGGTGAGTTCATAGAAGATTTTATTTTTTGTCACAAGTTAGCGGAAAATGACACTTTGTGACAAAAAAAAAGTTTCCATTTCTTCTAACTTGCGACAAAAAAAAATGAAATCTGCCACGGACTTACTATGCTCCTCTCTGAATACCTTGAAGGGTCTACTTTCCAAAAGGGGGTCATTAGTGGGGTGTGTTTACTGTCCTGGCATTTTGGGGGGTGCTAAATTGTAAGCACCCCTGTAAAGCCTAAAGGTGCTCATTGGACTTTGGGCCTCTTAGCGCAGTTAGGCTGCAAAAAAGTGCCACACATATGGTATTGTCGTACTCAGGAGAAGTAGTATAATGTGTTTTGGGGTGTATTTTTACACATACCCATGCTGGGTGGGAGAAATATCTCTGTAAATGACAATGTTTTGATTTTTTTTACACACAATTGTCCATTTACAGAGATATTTCTCCCACTCAGCATGGGTATGTGTAAAAATACACCCCAAAACACATTATACTACTTCTCCTGAGTACGGCGATACCACATGTGTGGCACTTTTTTGCACCCTAACTGCGCTAAGGGGCCCAAAGTCCAATGAGTACCTTTAGGATTTCACAGGTCATTTTGCGACATTTGGTTTCAAGACTACTCCTCACGGTTTAGGGCCCCTAAAATGCCAGGGCAGTATAGGAACCCCACAAATGACCCCATTTTAGAAAGAAGACACCCCAAGGTATTCCGTTAGGAGTATGGTGAGTTCATAGAAGATTTTATTTTTTGTCACAAGTAAGCGGAAATTGATTTTAATTGTTTTTTTCACACGGTTTAGGGCCCCTAAAATGCCAGGGCAGTATAGGAACCCCACAAATGACCCCATTTTAGAAAGAAGGCACCCCAAGGTATTCCGTTAGGAGTATGGTGAGTTCATAGAAGATTTTATTTTTTTGTCACAAGTAAGCGTAAATTGATTTTAATTGTTTTTTTTTTCACAAAGTGGCATTTTCCGCTAACTTGTGACAAAAAATAAAATCTTCTATGAACTCACCATACTCCTAACGGAATACCTTTGGGTGTCTTCTTTCTAAAACGGGGTCATTTGTGGGGTTCCTATACTGCCCTGGCATTTTAGGGGCCCTAAACCGTGAGGAGTAGTCTTGAAACCAAATGTCGCAAAATGACCTGTGAAATCCTAAAGGTACTCATTGGACTTTGGGCCCCTTAGCGCACTTAGGGTGCAAAAAAGTGCCACACATGTGGTACCGCTGTACTCAGGAGAAGTAGAATAATGTGTTTTGTGGTGTATTTTTACACATACCCATGCTGGGTGGGAGAAATATCTCTGTAAATGACAATTTTTTGATTTTTTTTTACACACAATTGTCCATTTACAGCCCCCGTTTTAGAAAGAAGACCTTTTTCACAGGTGAAAAAAAAAAACAATTAAAATCAATTTACGCTTACTTGTGACAAAAAAATAAAATCTTCTATGAACTCACCATACTCCTAACGGAATACCTTGGGGTGCCTTCTTTCTAAAATGGGGTCATTTGTGGGGTTCCTATACTGCCCTGGCATTTTAGGGGCCCTAAACCGTGAGGAGTAGTCTTGAAACCATGTGTGGCACTTTTTTGCACCCTAAGTGCGCTAAGAGGCCCAAAGTCCAATGAGTACCTTTAGGATTTCACAGTTCATTTTGCGACATTTGGTTTCAAGACTACTCCTCACGGTTTAGGGCCCCTAAAATGCCAGGGCAGTATAGGAACCCCACTTTGGGCCCCTTAGCGCACTTAGGGTGCAAAAAAGTGCCACACATGTGGTACCGCTGTACTCAGGAGAAGTAGAATAATGTGTTTTGTGGTGTATTTTTACACATACCCATGCTGGGTGGGAGAAATATCTCTGTAAATGACAATTTTTTGATTTTTTTTTACACACAATTGTCCATTTACAGAGAGATTTCTCCCACCCAGCATGGGTATGTGTAAAAATACACCCCAAAACACATTATACTACTTCTCCTGAGTACGTTGATATGACGTGTGTGACACTTTTTTGCAGCCTAGGTGCGCTAAGGGGCCCAACATCCTATTCACAGGTGATTTTGAGGCATTTGTTTTCTAGACTACTCCTCACGGTTTAGGGCCCCTAAAATGCCAGGGCAGTATAGGAACCCCACAAGTGACCCCATTCCGAAAGAAGACACCCCAAGGTATTCCGTTAGGTGTATGGTGAGTTCATAGAAGATTTTATTTTTTGTCACAAGTTAGTGAAAAATTACACTTTGTGAAAAAACTATAAAAATCTATTTCCGCTAACTTTTGACAAAAAATAAAACTTTTATGAACTCGTCATACACCTAACAGATTACCTTGGGGTGTCTTTTTTCTAAAAAGGGGTCACTTGCGGGGTTCCTATACTGCCCTGGCATTTTACGGGCCCAAAACCGTGAGTAGTCTGGAAACCAAATGTCTCAAAATGACTGTTCAGGGGTATAAGCATCTGCAAATTTTGATGACAGGTGGTCTATGAGGGGGCGAATTTTGTGGAACCGGTCATAAGCAGGGTGGCCTTTTAGATGACAGGTTGTATTGGGCCTGATCTGATGGATAGGACTGCTAGGGGGGTGACAGGAGGTGATTGATGGGTGTCTCAGGGGGTGGTTAGAGGGGAAAATAGATGCAATCAATGCATTGGGGAGGTGATCGGAAGGGGGTCTGAGGGGGATCTGAGGGTTTGGCCGAGTGATCAGGAGCCCACACTGGGCAAATTAGGGCCTGATCTGATGGGTAGGTGTGCTAGGGGGTGACAGGTGGTGACAGGAGGTGATTGATGGGTGTCTCAAGGTGTGATTAGTGGGGGGAATAGATGCAAGTAATGCACTGGCGAGGTGATCAGGACTGGGGTCTGAGGGTGTGGGCGGGTGATTGGGTGCCCTAGGGGCACATAGGGGTCTAATCTGATGGGTAGCAGTGACAGGTGGTGACAGGGGGTGATTGATGGGTGATTGATGGGTAATTAGTGGGTGTTTAGAGAAGAGAACAGATGTAAACAATGCACTTGGGAGGTGATCTGACGACAGGTTTGCGGGCGATCTAATGGTGTGGGTGGGTGATCAGATTGCCCGCAAGGGGCAGGTTAGGGGCTGATTGATGGGTGGCAGTGACAGGGGGTGATTGATGGGTGATAGGTGATTGGCAGGTGATTGACAGGTGATCAGTGGGTTATTACAGGGAAGAACAGATGTAATTAATGCACTGGCGAATTGATAAGGGGGGGTCCGAGGGCAATCTGAGCGTGTGGGCGGGTGATTGGATGCCCGCAAGGGGCAGATTAGGGTCTGAAGAGAACAGATGTAAACAATACACTTGGGAGGTGATTTGACGGTGGGTTTGTGGGCGATCTAATGGTGTGGGTGGGTGATCAGATTGCCCGCAAGGGGCAGGTTAGGGGCTGATTGTTGGGTGGCAGTGACAGGGGGTGATTGATGGGTGATTGATAGGTGATTGACGGGTGATTGACAGGTGATCAGGGGGGATAGATGCATACAGTACACAGGGAGGAGGGTCTGGGGGGGGGGGGGGTCTGGGGAGAATCTGAGGGGGGGGGGGTGATCAGGAGTCCCCAGGGGGCAGTTTAGGGAATTTAAAAAAAAATAGCGTTGACAGATAGTGACAGGGAGTGATTGATGGGTTATTAGGGGGGTGATTGGGTGAAAACAGTGGTCTGGGGGGTGGGCAGGGGGGGGGGGTCTGAGGGGTGCTGTGGGCGATCAGGGAGCGGGGGGGCAGATCAGTGTGTTTGGGTGCAGACTAGGGTGGCTGCAGCCTGCCCTGGTGGTCCCTCGGACACTGGGACCACCAGGGCAGGAGTCAGCCTGTATAATACACTTTGTATACATTACAAAGTGTATTATACACTTTGTAGCGGCGATCGCGGGGTTAACAACCCGCCGGCGCTTCCGTACGGACGGTGGGTTGTCGCCGCAGGTGGGCGGAGCCAGTTGTCATCAATGACGCGATCGCTCCCCCGGCATGCCGAAAGGACGCAACGCCCTTGGGCGTATTGCGGTCCTTTCGGCGTCCACTTTGCCGCCGCCCATCGGCTTTGGGTGGTCGGCAAGTGGTTAAAACAGAAGGTATTTACAATTATTCAGGTTGGAGAGAGCTCTACGATGTCTCCCAGTGCATCACTGCTGAATATGCAAATCATCTCTTTGATGTCCCTGAAATCCAGCCACACCTCCATCACGGCTGACTATGCAAATCATCTCTTTGATGTCCCTGAAAGCTTAACACACCTCCAGAACCACTGGAATACAATGATGTGTCAGCCACAATAATCCAACATGCATACAACCTGTTTAGGGTTGATTGATCCTCATTATATTCCATGTTCACAACGGTGCCTTGCGGTGTAACGGTCACTTTGTAACACGGCTTACTGCACTGTATTGCATTCACAGTGTGGCGGGAGCGTTGCAGTATAACAGGTTTCTGCATCATAATACACTGCATGCAGTGCATTAGCGCTAAACGCGTGCACGAACTGTAAAAGTGAAGCATTCTTTTCATTGACTGTATGCTGTACCCAACAAAAAGCTAGCATAACATGTGGTGCCACTGTCCACATCTGTTGCGTTGCATGCCTGCTGTCACAGAGAACGCAATGCAAAGACCACTGTGATCAAGGCCTAGTCTTTAATGCCTAGTACACACCATACAATTTTCTGTTAGATTTCACCATACAATTTTCTGTTAGATTATTTTCTGTAGAGATTGCTCATTATCTCTGGTGCTTCTGGTTATCTCCTGCTGAGTAGAACAATGCCTAATTGCTAGGCAGATAGATGGTTAGATAGAAATTATTTATCTGGCAGGTAAATCTTACAGAAAATCTAACAGAAAATTGTATGGTGTGTACTTAGCATTAGCCCTATCATTTTGCCATTGTTTCCAGCAAGTTCACTAGAACATTATCTTAGCTCCTGACATAAATTGACAGATAATAGTAAATTACAAAACGTCTTGTGTAGTGCAGCTGCATAGCAATAGAGGATGCAGAGTTTGCAACCACATCTGGGCCCCAGGATCAGAGGGCCTGTGTAGGGCGCATCTTTAGCCACTGCATTAGTTTCTCATTGGTCCTATAGTGGTAATGGTCACCTCTACATGTGCTATGAATAGAGACGGCCTGAACCTTCGATTTTCGTTTTGCGAACTCCTGCAAAAGGTTCGGTTTGCACAAACTTTCGCGAACCGCAATAGACTTCAATGGGGAGGCGAACTTTGAAAACTAGAAACATTTATGCTGGCCACAAAAGTGATGGAAAAGATGTTTCAAGGGCTAACACCGGAGTGGGATACACGCCAAAAGTCCCTGGGAAAGATCCGGATTTGACGCACAGCAGCGTTTTAAGGGCAGAAATCACATAGCATGCTAAATTGGAAGCCTAAAGTGCTTTAAAACATCATGCATTTGTATACATCAATCAGGTAGTGTAATTAGTGTACTGCTTCACACTGACAGACCAAACTCACTGTGTAACGCACCGCAAACAGCTGTTTATGTAGTGACGGCCGTGCTGGACTGGTGCGCACCATGACGAGAGTGCAGGCGATAGTGGTTTTCAAGCCCATATGGTCGGCGGGCTGAGGTAGCTCAATGACAGAACAACAGTGACTGTAAAGCTGATCGAATTTGGTCTGTCCACAATGAAGCAACAACCTTATTATCTTTGGTGTGCCACCCCCGAGACACTAATATAGCCGGCGGTCATTGCTTCATTGTGATATGCAAGACCCTTCACTGCGGGGATTTGACACATGTACATGCCTTTTATTTTGTTGTTGTAGCTGCAGTGCCAGAAAAATTAGGCAGGCATGTACACGCACCAGAAAAATTATTATAGCTAGCAGCGGCCTTAAAAATTCAAGAATCCGCCTGGAGTCCTGGACCCTGTTGGTGGTGGCGGAGAAGGCAGTCAAGCGGCCTGCAGGCAGAGATGTTGTGTGGGGAGTGACTTAGTCTTGGGGCAGGCAGTCACACGGCATGCAGGCAGAGATGCTGTGTGTGAGGACTGACTTAGTCTTTTGGGCAGGCCTGACTGTGCTTTACAGACCAAGTGGTCTAATGGACCCTTGACCCAACGCTGTGTGATTGGTATTACAAATGTGCAGCTGTCACACACACAGGTACCGTGAACAGGTACAGTGACTGGTGGTATATAACACTGCGTGCGCTCACGTAGGTAGGTGAACTGAACAGGTAGGTATGCAGTGATTGGTATTATGAATGTGCAGCTGTCACACACACAGGGACCGTGAACAGGTGCAGCGACTGACTGGTATATAATCTAATACTGCTTGCGGTCACATAGGTAGGTGCACTACTGAACAGGTATGCAAGGATTGGTATTACAAATGTGCAGCTGTCACACACACAGGTAGTCACTGAATGTGCTGGGCCTGGCAGTGGCACAGTAGGAATTACTAAGGGGCTAAGGTCCAGCAGCTGCGACTGACTGACAGGGCTGTATATGCAACACAAGTGTCTGTGGGACACACACAAAAAAAAATTAATCACAAGAACAACATTAGCTCTCAAAAGAGCTGTTGAGGATGAGGAGTGCTTTTTAGCAATAAGTATCAGCGAGGAGTAAGCTAACAAGCCTAACACAAGAGCCTAACTAAGCTTTCCCTATGTCTACAGCAGGTTCTCTCCCTTCTCTAATTACTGCAGCCACAAGAGTGAGTGAAAAGGCTGACGCTGCCTGCCTTTTATTAAGGGGGGGGGAGCTCCAAGAGGGAGTGTAGCCTGATTGGCTACCCTGTGTCTGCTGACTGGGATGTAGAGGGTCAATGTTGACCCTAATGATGTGGTATAGGGGCGGGTCGAACTCGCATATAGTTTGCGGTTCACCGTGAACGCGAAACACCAAAGTTCGCACAAATAAATTCGTGTGCGAACCCTCCGGGCCATCTCTAGCTATGAATAGCAGTAATAATTCACTGTTTCCTTCCCCCTACTTACATACAGGTGTCATAATATCCAGTTTTCCACTTCCACGTATTTTTCACTTAGCGCGATTTGAAATAAAATCACAAAACACTAGTGATTTTTAAATAGGGATCGTGGAAAGTACTTTCCATTTTTGCGATTCCTTTTTTGTGGAGCGTAATTGCTTTTTGGAGCGATTTTAAGTGCGATTGCACTTCAATGTTCAAAGATAAACTCAATCTCAATTGATGAAAAATCGCAATCGCTTGCGTTTGCATTAGGCAATTGCTAGTGGAAAAGAGCCCTAAAAGAGATTTATGTCATCTAAGGATACCAAGTCACCTTCTGAAAATATATTATTTCATAAAATCTTGTTTTGGAAATGCAATCTGAAAACACTTTTCCTCCCCTATATTCAGCATGTTATAAAGAATAATTCACAATGTACTCTTCGTTAGCCACTCACAGCACTGTTATACTTTGAGCCCACGTATTCTACACAGAAGGAAATTACATGCCGTGATTAGCTCCCTTTATTGTGTTTCTGTTCATTTCTCAATAATGAAAATCTGTGAGAAAGTCTACATTGAATACATCTGCATGCAGTGATCCAGGCAGGACTACATGCTTGTGATAAATCTCTTATAAAAGCATGTTCTGAAATACCGCAGTCGTCTGTTAAGCTAACAAATCACGTTTTTGCAGCCAACCTGACAGTGTGTACCCAATAATTCAATGCTGTGCCTAATTGCTTCTTAGTCGCTGCCGCTGCCTCCCATTCTAAGTGTTTGTGGATGTGAAAGATGCAATTAGTAATACAACTTATAAAATCCATCTGGGAGTAGTATAGAGACCTACACAGGTCTGAATTTTCAGACCTAAACCCGCAGCCTGCAACCAGCAACCGTTCTGCTACCCACTTTGCTAATGGTTCCCATATGTAATACCTGACAGAGACTCTTACCTGCTTGGCTCAGACTCGCATGACACAAGTACAATACTATAACTGCATACTGTCCTTGGTAAGCACAGTATAGTTACCACCTCATGGTGATGTATAGGATGTTCCTTAGGGAGTGCATACGTGCATGGCAGCTAGTAATAAAAGGACACCAGTGTTGTTGTGTCAGATGTCCTATGCACAGTCCACCCCTGGTGAGACAGACATAGAGGCGACAATGTACCAACATGTATCGTCCATGTGATACGCTTCATCGGGGTGTGGTTATGGGATGTGACTCATCACCAATAGACTCACAGGGCTGCAAGATGTGTCCTATTATTCTGTGTGCTGAGATACTACTTTGATTTTTAAAGAATTGATATACATTTCAATGCTTTTAATTAAAGCCTCTGTTGCCCTATTGGGTGCCCCCAGGACCCCCCTGTGCTCTGCTGTCCCCTGTAACAAACACCGCCATGTCGCCAGCAGGCTGTTTACCTGTGAGTGTCTGTCACCGCCGCTCCCCCGCCTCCTCTACATCGGCGCTCCCTGCCCACGTCCCTTCCATCCCGCTGATTGGAGGGAAGGGACGCGGGCTGGGAGCACCAATATAAAGCAGGCGGGGGAGAGGCAGTGACAGACACTCACAGGTAAACAGCCTGCTGGCGACATGGCGGTTTTTGTTACAGGGGACAGCAGAGCGCAGGGGGGTCCTGGGGGCACACAATAGGGCAACAAAGGCTAGTGATAGTGTGCACAACCAGCCTCTGTGCCCTACTAACTTTATTAAATCCCACCTCGGGTTCTCTTTAAGAAAGCCTTGCATTGACAATATCACTCTTTGGGCTTGATTCACTAAACCGCGATACCTCATAAATATCACGGCCGCGATAGCGTTTTTTGTGCGTGTCGCAAAATTTTTGATTGCTAGAGCGGCCGTGATATGAGTTATCACATTTTAGTGAATCAAGCCCCTTGTGTGCACTCAAGAGCCAAGTATCTTTCACTGTATGTTTCACTTTCTTGGTGATGGAACACCGAAAAATATTTATACAGATTTGTAGCATTATTTATTTACTTAAGAGTATACTGTGTATACACGAGTATAAGCCTAATTTTTGGGCCCCCAAAAAAGTTGCCCAAAAGTGGGGATTTCGGCTTCTATTTGAGTCGCTACTCTTTGAGTAACCCCCACAGTAACCTCACTATATGCACAGTGGTACATAATATGAGGGAGACCACACACTTTACATTTCCATGGGAGGTCCCAGCTAACCTTATCTCGAGTTGTAGCCTTGGAAGGCATACAGGGACAGTGTCTACTGGTGGTGAGAATCCTTGCATTCATATATCAAGTTTTAGATACATGACAATATGGCTCTGCATTCCTTGCTTTATCTTTTTGCTAGCTTATACTTTGCAACAGCAGTTTTTTGCATGCCCATCGCCATTGCAGACCTATGTTCTGGCTTATTATTGCAACCTGCTGAATTTATGCTGCTTTTCTAATATATATGGTTGTGGCCGGCCATGGCTGTGAGTGGTGTTGTGGTTTCGGCTTTTGCCACCCCGGCTTATACTTGGGTCAAACATTTTTACCGGGGTTTTTTTAGTAAAAGTTGGGGTCGGCTTATACTCGAGTACATATAGTAATAGTCTGGTTCTGGTTCTACAAGGATGTATGACTAAAGCCAAAGAAGTGTTTTACTTGTATTAAAATCAATTAAAACAGAGATGCAATATTCCTAAAATAATTCCCTACAGAACAGGGTTCCCACATCCCTGTCCCCTTCCTCTTTAGGCTGTGCTGAGCAAGTAAATCCTTAATTAGAGCCCCGATACCTAGACTAGTGTGGCTTAGTGCAGTGCTGCTCTATAATTTTAACCTATTGCAGTGCCTCCATAAATCATCCGGCCAGAGAAAGGCCTCCTCTTTGCCACACTGGGAGGGAGGAGGTGCCCCAAGATGTAATGTGTGGAAGTGGGAATGTCAAATGGATAAAATATAAAAGGTGTGTGTGTGTGTGTGTGTGTGTGTGTGTGTGTGTGTGTGTGTGTGTGTGTGTGTGTGTGTGTGTGTGTGTGTGTGTGTGTGTGTGTGTGTGTGTGTGTGTGTGTGTGTGTGTGTGTGTGTGTGTGTGTGTGTGTGTGTGTGTGTGTGTGTGTGTGTGTGTGTGTGTGTGTGTGTGTGTGTGTGTGTGTGTGTGTGTGTGTGTGTGTGTGTGTGTGTGTGTGTGTGTGTGTGTGTGTGTGTGTGTGTGTGTGTGTTTTGACCGATTTGAACTAAACTTGGTATACAGATCCCTTACTACCTGGGATGATATGTTCTGGGGGTCTCACGGCCCCCCTGCACATGTGGGCGGAGCTACAAACAGCCAATCAGATTTCACCCATTCAAGTCAATGGAAAAAATGTAAAAGGCTGCCATTCTCACAGTAATCAAGCCAGAGTCCCCACACTTGGCACAGTTGGTCACTTGGTGACCGAGGTTACAAATCCAGGAAAAGTGGGCGGAGCATAAAACAGTCAATCAAATTTCAGCCATTCATTTTAAATAGGAAAATGTAAACTGCAGCCATTCTTAGACTGTTAATCGCAGGGTTCTCAAACTTGCCACAGTTGGTCACAGGGTGAATCCGATTAAGATTCAAGAAAGTGGGTGGAGCCTACAACAGCCAATCAAAATTCACCTATTGATTTTCAAGGGGAATATTTAAACTGCTGCCATTCTTACACTGTTAATGGCAGAGGCTTCAAACTTGCTACAGTCTGTCTTTGGGTAACTGGGGTCCAAATTCACTAAAGGGGCGGTGCCACAAACAGCCAATCAGATTTCCTTGGTGGATAAACTGCTTCCATTCACACATTTTTGATGCCAGGAACCTGAAAGCTAACAAACTTGGTCATTGAGTGACTGTGTGTCCAGGTTACAAAAAGTGGGCAGAGCCAAAAACAAATTTGACTAGGAAAATATAAACTGTAGCCATTCTTACACCGTTAATGGCAGGGTTCTCAAACTTTGCACGGTTGGTCACTGGGTGAATGAGGATAAGAATTTGGAAGGTAGGTGGAGCCTACAACAGCCAATAAAAATTCACCTTTCGATTTTTAAAGGGAATATTTAAGCTGCTACCATTCTTATACTGTTTATCGCAGATGCCTCAAACCTGGTATAGTTGGTCACTGGGTGATTAGGGTTCAAAATCAGAAAGGGGCGGAACCACAAACAGCCAATCAGATTTGTTTATTTTTCAATGGGAATATACAAAGTATTGATACCAAGGACCCCAAAGCTGATAAACTTGATAGAGTGACTGTATGTCAAGGTTAGAAAAAGTGTGCGGCGCCAACAACTTAATTTTTTACATGGCAGGGTTCCCAAACTTGACACAATAGGCCACTGGGTGACTGGGATTAATATTCAGAAATGGGGGTGGAGCCTAAAAACAGCCAATCAAAATGTACCTATTGATTTTCAAGGGGGGACATTTACATTGCTACCATTCTTTCACTGTTAATGGCAGAGGTCTCAAACCTAATACAGTCAGTTATTGGTTGACTGGGGTCCAAATTCACTAAAGTGGGTGGAGCCACAAACAGCCAATCACATTTTTTAGATTGATTTCAGCCATTCTGTTATTGGCAGGGTTCTCAAACTTGACACAGTTGGCCACTGGGTGACTGGGACTAATATTCAGGAAAGTGGGTGGAGCCTACAGCAGCCAATCAAAATTCACCTTTTGATTTTCAAGGGGAATATTTACATTGCTGCCATTCATACACTCTTAATGGCAGAGGCCTCAAATCTGGTACAGTCAGTCACTGGGAGACTGGGGTTTAAATTCTGAAAAGGGAGTGGGCCAAAAACAGCCAATCAGATTTGTTTATTTCAATGGTAAAATGCAACTTATTGATGCCACAGACCACAAAGCTCATAAACTTGGTCAGTGAGTGACTGTATGTCAAGGTTCGAAATAGTGTGCAGAGCCAAAAACAACTTTTTACATGGGAAAATATAAATTGAAGCTATTCTTACACTTTTAATGGCAGGGTTCTCAAACTTGACACAGTTGGTCACTGGGGGACTAGGATTAATATACGGAAAAGTAGGTGAAGCCTACAAGAGCCAATCAAAATTCACCTATTGATTTTCAAGGGGAATATTGAAACTGCTGTCATTCTTACATTGTTAATGGCAGAGGCCTCAAACCTGCTACAGTCGGTCATCAAGTGACTGTGGTTCAAATTCACTAAAGGGGTGGAGCCACAAACATCCAATCAGATTTGCTTTTTTTGGATAAACTGCTTCCATTCACACAATTTTGATGCCAGGAACCCAAAAGCTCACAAACTTGGTCATTGAGTAGTGACTGTGTCAAGGTTACAAAAGGTGGGTGGAGTCAAAAACAGATTTTTCTGGGAAATTGTAAACTGCAGCCCTTCTTCACTGTTAATAGCAGGGTTCTCAAACTTTGCACAATTGGTTGCTGGGTGACTGGGATTAATATTCATAAAAGTGGGTGGAGCCAAAAAAAGCCAATCAAAATCACCTGTTGATTTTCAAGGGGAATATTAAAATTGCTGCCATTCTTGCACTGTTAATGGCACAAGCCTCAAACCTGGTACAGTTAGTCATTGGGGTTCAAATTCAGAAAAGGGGACAGAGCCACAAACAGTTTCATTTCTTGGGAAAATACAAATTATTGATGCCAAGGACCCCAAAGCTCACAAACTTGGTCATTGAGTGACTGTATGTCCAGGTTACAAAAAGTAGGCGGAGCCAAAACCAAATTTCACTGGGAAAATGTAGACTGCAGGCCCTCTTACACTGTTAATGGCAGGGTTCCCCAACTTTGCCCAGATGGTCACTGGGTGACTGAGATTAATATTCCGGGAAGTGGGTGGAGCCTATAATAGCCAATCAAAATTCACCTGTTGATTTTCAAGGGGAATATTTAAATTGCTGCCATTTTTACACTGGTAATAGCAGATGCCTCAAACCTGCTACAGTTGGTCATTGGGTGACTGGGGTTCAAATGCTGGAGAGGGGCAGAGCCACAAACAGCCAATCTGATTTGTTTAATTTCTATGGGAATATACAAATTATTGATGCTAAAGACCCCAAAGCTCACAAACTTGGTCATTGAGTGTTTGTGCGTTAGGGTTAGAAGAAGTTGGCGGAACCAACACCAGTCAAATACATACCCGGGCAATGCCAGGTCATCAGTGGGTGGAGACAAATACAAATTTCACTGTGAAAATGTAAACTGCAGCCATTCTTACACTGTTAATGGGAGGGTTCTTAAACTTTGCACAGTTGGTCACTCAGTGAATGGGATTAATATTCAGAAAAGTGGGTGGAGCCTACAAAAGTTTATAAAGCTTCACCTATTGCTTTTCAAGGGAATATTTAATTGCTACCATTCTTGCACTGTTAATGGCACAGGCCTCAAACCTGGTACAGTTGGTCATTGGGTGACTGGGGTTCAAATTCAGAAAAGGGGGTGGAGCCACAAACAACCCATCAGATTTTTTCATTTCAATGCAAATTATTGATGCCAAAGACCATAAAGCTCACAAACTTGGTCATTGAGTAATTGTTAGGGTTAGAAAAAGTGGGTGGAGCCGACACCAGCCAAATACATACCCGGGCAACGCCGGGCAATCAGCTAGTAAGAAAATAAAATAAAATTTTAATAGAAACCATATACTTCAAAGATAATGCGTTTCGCGGATCACAGTCCACTTCCTCAGATCAAATAATAAAAAGTGTCTTCATACTAGCATTTTGCAAGCAGGGAGCACCTCTATCTCTTTGCCACACTAGCAGTTTTCTGCGTGAGTAGAACCATAGCTGAGAGCAGCAGGCAGTCAACTGCTGAATAGCTCTGTACTGCACCAATCAGTAAAAAGGTAGAAGTTGGAAGGTTTAATTGATGGTGAATCTGACAGAAATCAGTTGGTGCAAGTTGGTAAACTTGATCTGGCAAATGATTAATATTGATAAATATGCATTCCTGCTTTACAGGGAGGCAATGCAAAGGCAATGCAACACCCCACTGTCAACCTAGCCTGAAGGTGTACTATATATTTTAGTTTCAAATCTGTACTTTTATGAAACCTCTCTGGTGTTTTACATCTGAGATTCATGCAGTATTCTCTGGCATTGGGATAATTTATTTGTGGGCAACAGAAGTGAATACAAAACAATGGCCCTTCATTTCCAGATTTGTCACACAAACAGCAGTGTGAAAATAAGCAATGAATCTGCCTAACACATGATTAGAAACAGTACTTGTTCACAACATATGCATGCTCTATGAACAAACTGAATTATGCAAACAATATTTTTTGTATAACAGTCAATTTATTCTCAGCTATGTGTGACACAAACAGCATTAAGAAACAATAACCAAACAACTTGCAAAACACAGGAATGGAAAAACCAGTTTCATGAAAATATGTAAATACCCTGGAAACAAAACACCAAGCAGTGTTTTTACATATAACAGTGGCAATTTCATCATAAATGTGAGATGAAAATAAATGAATTGGCACTACACAAGAGCAGGAATACAATTTTAGCTAAAAATATTTACTGTTTATCAAAAGAACAACATTGCATTATATGAAACTACTGTAGTAAGTAAGAAGATTGTATTCCCACTTGTGTGAATAGCCCTGTGAAACTACAGATGAATTTGTGGGACATAAGGACCAGGTGATGTAGAACATAGGTTCTCAACGTGTGGTACGTGTACCCCAGGGGGTACTTCTGATAGTTCCAGGGGGTACTCAGGCTTGATATACTTAGCCAAGAAAAACAAATTTAGAGTTTTAGAAAATGATAAATCTTATTTAAACAATGCCAGATTAGTAGTTTAGCTAATTTAAAAGCAATAGTAAATGCTTGGGAATTGGTTAGAACCAATTATCATGTACTATGATTAAATCTATATTTTATTAAGGGGTACTTGTGATAATGTTTACTATGCTAGGGGGTACTTGGTGAGTACAGGGTTTTAAAAGGGGTACACACTGATAAAATGTTGAGAAACACTGATGTAGAACACCTTGGGCTGGTCAGCTTTACTATGTTACCAATCTTGTATTTACATTTGTTACCCCACCACCACCGCTCGTGATTGGCTGCATTGTGCTGTTGCCTCCCACTGGCCATGGACTCTGAGGATGTGGGCCGGTCATGTGATATGCCATTGGGCGGAGTCATTGGTTGGTAGGTAGAGTCATCGGGTTATGACTCACTTTGCAGGAGGAGACTTGGAGCCGATGGGTTGGACACATTGCTGATTGCAGAGCTTGGGTGGGTGGGTGCGTGAGAGGCATGAATATGCATGTATACTTTGCATGTTACTGAAGCAGTCTTCCATCAGGTCTGCTCTGCCCCCCTCATTACACTGGCAAGTGTTCATCAGTGCACAGGTGATTTGTGTATTTAACCACTTCACTACTAAGGGGTTTCTTTCCCTTAAAGGGAACCTTACTTGAGAGGGATATGGATGTTTCCTTTTAAACAGTACCAGTTGCTTGTCAATCCTGATCTCTTTGGCTTCAGTAGTGGTTGAATCACACAGCTGAAACAAGCATGCAGCTAATCCAGTCTGACTTCAGTCAGAGCACCTGATCTGAATGCTAGTTGAGGGGCTGTGGCTAAAAGTATTAGAGACACAGGATGAGCAGGAGAGTCAGGCAACTTGTATTATTTTAAAAGGAAAAATCCATATCCTCAATTTAGGTTACCTTTTCACATTTCAGAGCTGCTTCCATTCATTCCCCAATAATGTTATGACACCTACATGATCTAAACAGAATGGCCTGGATTGGGGCATAGCTTCTGATCCATCTAGGTGGCATTCATTTAAAAGAATCTCTTTTCTGTAATTTGAAGAGCTATATTATACACTAATAAACGTATGTTTTGTTGTGGTTCAGTAGCTATTCAGCAGAGTCCACCTCTCCGCAACCCCAGCATGCCAGGCCCCTCTATCCTCTTCTGCCTCTCGAAGCTTGTCCAAGTTCATGTTTGTTGCTTCTATGATACTATCTAATTATCTCTTTCTCTGCCGTCCCCTCCATCTTTGCCAGCATGACCTTCTCCCAGCATCAGGATTGTCTCCAATGAATTCTGCCTTCTCAATATTATTATTTAGTATTATATAGCTCTGACATGTTCCACAGCGCTGTAGAGTATATAGCCTTGTTACTTAAAGGAATACTATTGATTCACATATTTTTTTCAATTGACACAGGAATTGTTTGGGAAGTGCTGCTAAGTACTGGTGTATACATTTTAGTAGCAACTTCTTTGTTTACTGTTATCAATATACATTCAAACTTTACTGATGCCAAAACTGACGGCTGACTGAGCTATGAGGAGAGGGGAAATTCCCCTCACATTTGATCAGTTAACTCTATGTGTAGCTCTGTGTGTGACAGAGAAGAGAGCCCCCAACAGCTGCAGCTCCTGTGTCCTGTGTTTCTGACTGACCTGTCTGAAGAGAGCAGAGGAAATGTAACTAATTGTCACAGCTTTATCATACTGTTTTTGCTTTCAGAGTTTGATATGCTTGATATTTGCTTTCTGTAGTCTGATATGCAACTCCGGTTGTGCATTGAAGCTGACACCCCTTCTGCAATTGATTTGTCCCAATATAGCTAAATCCTACCCTCAATAAATTACAGCTTTTGCCTCTGATATTTAACATGAAAAGTAAGAAAATGTTTACACAGCTACTTAGACATTATTTGTACATTGTCATTTTAGAACACTTGGGTATCGATAGTATTCCTTTAACTGTCCTTAAGAGGGACTCACAATGTAATCCTTGTCATATGTCTGTATCGTGTAGTGCATGTATCATAGTCTAGGGCCAATTTAGGGGGAAGCCAATTAACTTATCTGTATGTTTTTGGGATGTGGGAGGAAACTGGTGTGCCAGGAGGAAACCCACGCAGACCCGGAGGTGGGGGGCATACAAACCCCATGCAGATAGTGCCTTGGCTGAGATACGAACTGAGTGCTGCAAGACGAGAGTGCTAACCAATATGCCGCAATATTATTAACATTATTGTAATTTACAACAAAGGAATCAAAGATGTGGTGACGCATTTACAATAGAAATACTTGAAATGGTTCCTTTGGAATATGTATACAAACTGTGGTGTGTGCATAAATGGAAAGTTTTCACCAAAAATAAATACTAATAAAGCTCTGAATAGAACACACCTGCACACCTAGACGCAGTGCTGTCGCAGAGACACACCTTCAAGGACACAGATCTCTCATTAAATATTAGCCATTAATGAGCTAACCTGACAGTGGAACCCAGTGCTGTATAATTGCTACCTGATCTGGACAGGTTAGAGTTTCAAGACCCCATTCATCATACACTGTAGCTCTGTAGCAGCAGCTTCCCTCAATATTACTGGATCAATAAAACAACGTTGTTTTAACAACTAATAAAAATGTAGTGCAGATGAAGCAAAAGGTTGTTGAAATTCAGAGAGCACAGAGCTGTTATTGCTCGTTTACAAAAGAGGAATAGAATGTTCTCATTGTGTGGCACTAAGCCAGCCTGCATGAAACCGTATCTTGTAACTGCAACACTGATAATGGAACATGGCACATTACAGGACAACTATCATTTTAAGAGTTATTCAACCAAAACATATTTTTTTCCCTTTTTACATGAAAGGTTTATGTATACGGGCACTCTGGCCATATTCTACTGGACACAGGCTGTTGCAATCCCATTCTTGCAGCCTTTTTTTTTGCCAGGATGTAGATTTCGACAGACCACCTGTGAATTAAACAGAGCAATGAGAGTATACATAATTAGGGTTATACTTAAAAAAAAAAGCTCTGGTCCTTCAGCGGGCAGCTTGTAATATGGACACCACATAGTGGCTCCCAATGTATAATTTGGGGGCCCAGCGGCGCACGCTAACAATATTTAGCAGTGTAACAGTGGTTGAGGGCAGCACAGAAATCAGCAGAGGGATACTTTAGCGGCTGAGATTGCAGCACAGTTATCAGCAGAAAGATTGGTTAGTATTAGGAGTAAGTAGAAGGTTCACTTAACCACTTGCCGACCGCACTCTCATACCGTGCGGCGGCAAAGTGGTAGCTGGAGGACCAGCGACGCAGATCTGCGTCACCAGGTGCCTCCCTAATTAATCAGGAAAGGCCGCTCGCGCGAGCGGCCGTTTCCTGTTAGATCACGGAGCGGGTCTCCGTGAATAGCCTGCGAGCCGCTGATTGCGGCTCGCAGACTAAATGTAAGTGTAGGAGACATTTGTCTCCTTTGTTTACATTGTACGGCGCTGCTGCGCAGCAGCGCCGTAAGGCAGATCGGCGATCTCCAGCCAATCAGCGGCCGGGGATCGCCACCATGTGACAGGGGACAGCCTGTCACTGGCTGCACAGGACGGATAGCGTCCTGTGCAGCCCGGATCATCAGGGGTGAGAGGGAGGAGAGGGAGAGGGAGAATTTCGCCGCGGAGGGGGGCTTTGAGGTGCCCCCCCCCCGCAACATGCCAGCCAGGAGGAGCGAGCGATCAGACCCCCCTGCACATCATCCCCATAGGGGGGAAAAAAGGGGGGCGATCTGATCGCTCTGCGTGCCAGCTGATCTGTGCTGGGGGCTGCAGAGCCCAACCAGCACAGATCACTAAAAATAGCGCTGGTCCTTAAGGGGGGGGGGTAAAGGTTGGGTCATCAAGTGGTTAAAGAGAACCCGAGGTGGGTTTGAAAAATCCTATTAGGACACAGAGGCACATTCTGCATACAATGCCCAGCCTCTGTGTCCGTACAGTGTCCCCCCAGTCTCCCCCCCCCCCACCCCGTGCTCTGCTGTCCACCATAAAAAACCCGCCAGGCTAGCGACACGCAGATTGTCGCTAGCCGGCTGTTTACTTAAGGCTGTCTATCACCACCGTTCCCCCGCCTCCTCTATTGCGCGGCACCCTGCCTGTGTCCCTTCCCTCCCCACCTCCGTAAGCTGATTGGAGGAAGCCTACAGAGGTTAGCCAACTCTGTGACATTTTCGCAGCTCCCCGTTGCTTTCTTGGTGATAAAATCACTGTTTTATTAATTGTTTTTGTAAACAATGAAGATGGCTGCCAAACAGGAAATACATCATCAAAGCAGGTACCTGTTTGCAGAGGCTCCTCTCAAACATGACATGACTGCTGGAATGTTTCTTGCACTTGTTGCCTTAGCTGCTTGTCTGGGCTCTGCTCTGATCCTCTGCACTCACAGCTGTTCACAAGGTCACAGCTCCACCAGCCTTGCAGAGACGCTGGCTATGAGCAGAGACCTTGCCTGTGACTCATACGCACAGCACACAGAAGAGCAGAGGTGGACGTGCAGGGGGCGTGCATAACTTCTCCCTATCACAGCAAAGGCAGCAGATTCCTCCCTGGGTCGATAAAGCTTGACAAAGAAAAGATTATACATACTATATAGAATATATTACAGAGACAGTGCAACTAGAAAAGGCTGCAGTAATCCAGACCACATTAGAACAGGTATAGGAACTTATAGGATAGAAGAAATAAGGCTGAAAATGTTGTTACATAGTCTCTTTAACCACTTCAGGATTCTGCGTACGCTTAAGTACGCCCCTGAATCCTGAAGTGGATTCCAGTTCCATGTCAGTTCACGGAGGGTGTCTCCGTGAACACCCTGCGAGCCGCGATCGCGACTCGCAGGGTAAATGTAAACACACGGAGAAGATCTTCCCCGCTGTTTACATATATACGGCGCTGCTGCTGCGCAGCGCCGTAGAGGAGATCGGCGCTCCCCGGACTCTGATTGGCCGGGGATCGCCGGCATCTGATAGGTTAAAGCCTATCCCATCAGGCGCAGGACGGAAACCCGTCCTGCGCCGCTCACAGGGGGAGGGAGAGGGAGGGAAGGAGGCCAGAAAGCGCTGCGGAAGGGGGCTTTGAAGAGCCCCCCCCCGCAAGCGCAAACAGCCGGCGGCAATCAGACCCCCCCAGCAGGACATCTCCCTAGTGGGGAAAAAAGGGGGGAAGTCTGATCGCCCTGGCTGCTATCTGATCGGTGCTGCGGGCTGGAGAGCCCACGCAGCACTGATCAGCAAAAAAAAGCCCTGGCACAGAAGTGGTTAATGAGAATCACAGCAAAATCACTGCGTTTTTAAAAATAGGGCACAACAATTTTGCCACGATTCTTTCAAGTGAATGTGAATGCTTTTTTCAAAATGCAACATAAACACTGCGGATTCGCAGCTAGCAGAAAAGGGCCCTACCTAGATTGGCTGCATGCACGTTACTGGTGTTAGATTCAGACACTACTCATGCCAGGAAGATCAGCAGGACAGCCAGGCAACTGGTATGGTCTAAAAGGAAATAATGATTACAGCCTCCATATAACTCTCACTTTACGTATCCTGTAAAAAATGTTCCCCTTTAAATAAAATGGGGAAAGAAAAAAAAATGGGGAAAAAAGTTATTTTTTTAACCTATTAGCAGTCCTGCTTGCATTATCTCGAGATAGATAATACGTGCTAGGTTGTTTAAGTGGCATATGCCGTTTAGCTGCCTAATGCAGCTGTGCAGGTAGGCGCGGGGAACTTCTTTACATTTAACTGTTTCAGGTGGCTGGATCGGCTTCTCTTCATCCACCAGTTGGACTGCATTCCCGGTATCCTCTTCGGAGTTCCAATCATATATGACACTATCCCCTGGGTTATGTCGGGACAGTTAAAGCAGAACTGTTGATGAAATGAACTGTTGCAAAAAATCTCAAAATGTAAAAACACTTACAAATAAGAAGTACATTTCTTCCTGCGTACAACGAGCCATAAATTACTTCTCTCCTATGTTGCTGTCACTTAAAGAGAATCTGTATTGTTAAAATCGCACAAAAGTAAACATACCAGTGCGTTAGGGGACATCTCCTATTACCCTCTGACACAATTTCGCCGCTCCTCGCCGCATTAAAAGTGGTTAAAAACAGTTTTAAAAAGTTTGTTTATAAACAAACAAAATGGCCACCAAAACAGGAAGTAGGTTGATGTACAGTATGTCCACACATAGAAAATACATCCATACACAAGCAGGCTGTATACAGCCTTCCTTTTGAATCTCAAGAGATCATTTGTGTGTTTCTTTCCCCCTGTTCTCATGCAATGAAGTTTCAGGCTGCTCGTTTCTTCCTGCAAACAGCTTTGCCCTTGTCTGGAATTCTTCAGTATGTGAAAGCCCAGCCAGCTCAGAGGACGATTTATCCAGCTTGTAAAAGATAAGAGAGAAGAGAGAAGCTGCTCTAATCTAAATAACACACAGGCAGTGTGCAGAGAGGGGCCTGGAAGGGGGAGTTCATAGCAGAACCACAACACTGAAGAACTTGGCAGCCTTCCAGACACAGGCCGACAAGTCTGACAGGGGAAAGATACATTGATTTATTACAGAGACTGTGATAGTAGAAAGTGCTGCAGTAAGCTAGAACACATTAGAATAGCTTTTGGAACTTGTAGGATGATAAAAAACAGGATGTAATTTTTGTTACGGAGTCTCTTTAAGAAATCTGACATTACCGATATGTTTTGGGCTAGTCCATCTCTCCATAGGGGATTCTCAGCATGGCCTTTATTCTTTATAAAGACACTCCCTGAAAAAGAATTATACAAAGATGTTGACCAGCCTCCCTGCTCACCATACACTTTTTTTGGCAGTTGGACGGAGCAATTTGAGTGCATTTTGAATATGAAGAAATCCCTATGACACCCCATGAGGAGATGGGCTAGTCCAGAAACGGTCTGTTCTGTCAGATTTCTACTACCTACTGTAAGTGACAGCAGCATAGAAGAAAAGTAATTTATGGCTCATTTTACTCTGGGAGAAATGTACTTCTTAATTGTATATGTTTACATACATTTTAAATTTTTAGATTTTCGCGACAAAGGTCCTTTAAATATGAAAGCTCCCTGCGCCGGTCTGCTCACCCAGTCAGGTTGGGGAAGGCACACTTCCCAGCGAAAAAAAAAAATTAGCTCTGCAGCCACATATAGCTTTACTATACGTGGCTGCTAATGGGTTAAATGATCCTGCTTTGAAAAAAAATTCACATTAGGACAATCAGTGGTTCAGAAGTCAATGCTTCCTGTCGATTTCTAGGTCAAAACCTCAAACTGCACCACATCCCCTTTTTGGTACACAGTGCTCCAGCTCTTCTGGGATCCTAGCGATGGCTCTGCCTACTACTGTATACTGGCAGCATAGGAATTAGGAGTGGCTGGTGAGACCTTTCACACCCAATTGCCTATTAGACAGAGAACTAACTGCATTTGCTGCAATCGTCGCAGTGATAGGTGTCTGCTAGATGGCTGGTGTCAGTTTGAAGCTCTGTTGGTCATCCCATGACAACAGGAAAAAAACATTTACATAACAGTCCAAAGCGCAGCCCTCATCATTTTGAGGAGGAAACCAGACTCACCACACCACCATACCAATGGAAGCAGGACAAGGCATAACCAGACCAAATGACACAGGTACAAGGAAAGTCTGTTTGAAGTGTTTAGTGAAAAATGTTGAACCTGTACTAGTCTGCCACCTCTTATATTTTTCATTAAATTGATGAGCGCTTATGACACAGGTAGAAGGAAAGTCCAATCTTTATTGGCAAATCAGTCTGGACAATGACATACCAATCAGCTCAGGCGGAGCACAAACTCTAAGGAGTGAGTCTGTGCTCCAATATGCAGTTTCATAGTTATTTGGGTTGAAAAAAAAAAAAAAAGACATTCGTCCATCGAGTTCAACCATAAAATAAAGTACAACACCAGCCTGCTCCCTCACACTTCCCTGTTGATCCAGAGGAAGGCGAAAAACCCTTACAAGGCATGGTCCAATTAGCCCCAGAAGGGAAAAAATTCCTTCCCAACTCCACATGGCAATCAGATAAAATCCTTGGATCAACACCACTGTGCTTTACCTAATAATTATAGCCATGGATGTCTTTCACACGCAAGGAAAGCATCTAAGCCCCCTTTAAACGCAGATATAGCATTTGCCATAACTACTTCCTGTTGCAATGCATTCCACATCTTAATCACTCTTACTGTAAAGAACCCTTTCCTGAATAAATGGCTAAAACATTTTTCCTCCATATTGCCCATATTTGTTGCTAGTCTCTGCACCTGCTCTAAAACTGCAATATCTTTCCTGTAATGTGGTGCCCAGAACTGAATTCCATATTCCAGATGTTGCCTTACTAGAGAGTTAAACAGGCAAGATTATGCTAGTATCTCAAATTTTTTCCCTTTCAATGAATCTCAAAATTTTATTAGCTTTAGCTGCAGCGGCTTGGCATTGAATACGATTATTTAACTGGCCTGGGGGAGCTAGGCGCAGACAGGGTGGGCGGCCACAGGTACCTCGCAAGCAGGAGGTACCGCTTCATATACTGAATGGCACCTGGGAACCCCCTAATTATGCTGCGTCCAACATCCCACCCTTCACAGCCACCGATGGTGTGTCAGTGCCTATTGTCAATCAGGCACCAATTGACATTTTCCAGGTTTTTATGACGGAGGCAATGTGGCAGCATTTAGTAGAGCAAACTAATTTATTTGCTCTACAATTTTTAGCTGACCACCCCACCAGCTATAGCGCCAGAAAATGGCACCCCACCAACGTGCCCAAAATGAAATCCTATGTAGGCTTCACACTCAGCATCACCCCAAAGCCCCAGATAAAAATGTACTGGTCCAGGGACCATTATCCTAATTGCACCCCTCTATCCAGCAATAATGCCCAGGCAGCGTTTTGAGCGGTTAAAGTTTTTCCACCTAAATGACTACACGCAAAGTGTGGAACATACCAACCCTGCCCATGACAGACTGTTTAAGTTGAGACCCCTGTTGACCCACCTAAGTGCAGTGTTCATGGATGTGTATACCCCACACTGGGAAATTTCTGTGGACGAATCCCTGGTACCGTTTCATGGGAGACTTTCCATGAAACAGTACATCCCAAGCAACAGGGCAAGATGTGGGGTGAAAATTTATAGGGCATGCGAGAGTGGCACTGGCTATACCTTCACCTTTAAAATGTATGAAGGCAAAGACTCCATTTTGCAGCCAGCTGGGTGCCCTGAGTACATTGGCACCAGTGGGAAAATAGTGGTGGACCTATTAAATCCACTTTTCCACCAAGGCTACCAGGTCTACTTAGACAACTTTTACACGAGTGTGCCATTGTTTAAGTTCCTATTGTCAGTCCAGACTGGCGCATGTGGGACGGTGAGAGCAAATCGTAAAGGCATCCCACAACAAGTAGTTAATAAAAGAAAAAAACCTATGCAGAGGAGAGTCCTACGCCCTCAGATGTGTAGAGCTCCTGGCAATAAAGTACCACGACAAGCGAGAGGTGCTGATGCCATCTACCATCCACACTGAGGCCACAGTTCTTGCCACATTAAGAACAGAAGAAACTACAAAGCCAGAGGCCATAGTCGACTACAATAAAAATATGGGAGCTGTGGACTTAGACCAAGTCTTGGCGGATTATTTGCTAAGAAGGAGGAAAGCATGGTACAAAAAAAAAAAAAAAAATTACCTTCTTGTTGCAGACGACCATGCACAATGCATTTGTGGTCTATCAAACAAGTCAACAGTACACCTTTCTTGAGTTCCAGATTCAAGTCCACAAGTCCCTAATGTATATCCCTGGCCAAATCACACAACAAGATACTATTCATTTGGAGAACACCATTAGACTGAGGGAGCGAGATTTCCCTGAACTAATCCCCCCCCCCCCCCCAATGAAGTGAAAAAAGCCCCCCTGAAAAGAGTGTGTGAAGCACAAGAGAAGGTGTGAGTCGAGATATTTTGCCCAGATTGCCCCTCAGCCCCAGCACTGTGTTTTATCAAGTGGTTTAGGGCGGGGGTCCCCAACCACTGGTCCACGGCCCACTACTGGTCCGTGGGACTGTCCCCTTGCTCCCCCCTCCCCCCACCTGCGGTTACCTTAGCTGGCGGCTGCTTCTTTATACTGCCTTCTCCTGCGTATTGTGATTTCCAGCAGTGTGCCCCGCGGCTGCTGTGATGAGGCAGAAGCAGGAGGGCGGGCGCGGGGCGCGCTGCTGGGAATCACAATAATACGCAGGGGAAGGCAGTATAAGGAAGCGGCCGCCAGCTAAAGGTAACAGCAGAGGCAGCCGCGGGGGGGGGGGGGGGGGGGTAGGCACTACCTATCCATACTGGGCACTATACTAAGTATACTGAAGCACTATACTAGCTATGCTGGGCACTATACCCATACTGGGGCAACTATGCTATCTATGCCGCCGCACCCCAGCCCCGTCTCTCCCCTCCCAGTAACCCGCCGCGCACGACACTGTCCACTATAACACCACACACACACACGGAAAATTGTCAGAAAGCGGTCCTCGGGACAGAAAAGGTTGGGGGCCCCTGCTTTTGGGGATTCCCACACTATTGCAGATTACTGATTTATTAATTTTTTTTTAACCTGGACATATCACCATTTTCCAAGTTATGATTCAATTTTAGCAAAACCGCAGAAGTCCAATTGTTTAAAACATGTACAGGATCTTCTCAAAAAATTAGCATATTGTGATAAAGTTCATTATTTTCTGTAATGTGCTGATAAACATTAGACTTTCATATATTTTAGATTCAAATACACACAACTGAAGTAGTTCAAGCCTTTTATTGTTTTAATATTGATGATTTTGGCATACAGCTCATGAAAACCCCAAATTCCTATCTCAAAAAATTAGCATATTTCATCCGACCAATAAAAGAAAAGTGCTTTTAAAACAAAAAAAAGTCAACCTTCAAATAATTATGTTCAGTAAGGGCCCTTTTCCACCTGCAATCGCTAGCGTTCACGCTGAACGCTAGCGATTGCTGAATCGCAAAACCGGCGATTCCCCCGACGTTTGCAGCCGCGATTTTGCTATGCTATGCACTGCATAGCAAAATTGCGGCAATTATCGCTCCGCCACGCATTCGCGTTCCCGACAAAAGCGAATCGCGGTAGTGGAAATGACCTACCGCGATTCCTATGTTAAAAAGCAAACCGTAGCGATTGTAAAATCGCTAGCGGTTTGCGGTTTTGCGATTCAGCCAGCGCAAACGCGCTGGTGGAAAAGGGCCCTTATGCACTCAATACTTGGTTGGGAATCCTTTTGCAGAAATGACTGCTTCAATGCGGCGTGGCATTGAGGCAATCAGCCTGTGGCACTGCTCAGGTGTTATGGAGGCCCAGGATGCTTCGATAGCGGCCTTAAGCTCATCCAGAGTGTTGGGTCTTGTGTCTCTCAACCTTCTCTTCACAATGTCCCACAGATTCTCTATGGGGTTCAGGTCAGGAGAGTTGGCAGGCCAATTAAACACAGTAATACCATGGTCAGTAAACCATTTACCCATGGTTTTGGCACTGTGAGCAGGTGCCAGGTTGTGCTGAAAAATGAAATCTTCATCTCCATAAAGCTTTTCAGCAGATGGAAGCATGAACCCACTTTTGAACCATAAACATCGGCAGAAGCACCTGACCTGGGCTACAGAGAAGCAGCACTGGACTGTTGCTCAGTGATCCAAAGTACTTTTTTCGGATGAAAGCAAATTTTATATGTCATTCAGAAATCAAGGTGCCAGAGTCTGGAGGAAGACTGGGGAGAGGGAAATGCCAAAATGCCTGAAGTCCAGTGTCAAGTACCCACAGTCAGTGATGGTCTGAGGTGCCATGTCAGCTGCTGGTGTTGGTCCATTGTGTTTTATCAAGGGCAGGGTCAATGCAGCTAGCTATCAGGAGATTTTGGAGCACTTCATGCTTCCCATCTGCTGAAAAGCTTTATGGAGATGAAGATTTCATTTTTCAGCATGACCTGGCACCTGCTCACAGTGCCAAAACCACTGGTAAATGGTTTATTGACCATGGTATTACTGTGTTTAATTGGCCTGCCAACTCTCCTGACCTGAACCCCATAGAGAATCTGTGGGATATTGTGAAGAGAAGGTTGAGAGACACAAGACCCAACACTCTGGATGAGCTTAAGGCCGCTATCGAAGCATCCTGGGCCTCCATAACACCTGAGCAGTGCCACAGGCTGATTGCCTCAATGCCACTCCGCATTGAAGCAGTCATTTCTGCAAAAGGATTCCCAACCAAGTATTGAGTGCATAACTGAACATAATTATTTGAAGGTTGACTTTTTTTGTTTTAAAAGCACTTTTCTTTTATTGGTCGGATGAAATATGCTAATTTTTTGAGATAGGAATTTGGGGTTTTCATGAGCTGTATGCCAAAATCAATATTAAAACAATAAAAGGCTTGAACTACTTCAGTTGTGTGTATTTGAATCGAAAATATATGAAAGTCTAATGTTTATCAGTACATTACAAAAAATAATGAACTTTATCACAATATGCTAATTTTTGAGAAGATCCTGTATATCTGAGTAGGCCTGGGTCCCTAGTTTTCAGAATTGACATTTGTAACCTGTTTCGAATGTTCTGACACTCCAGGGGCTTTGCTAAGAAATAATTACGTTTGGTGCAAAAAATGACCTTGAAAAATGCATTAGTGCTGCTCATGGTTAACAGAGTATTGCGTGGCCAAAAAGCAATCTGATTATGTGTATAGGGTATCATTTTTTTTTTTTTACTGGGACAAGGCAGAGAATAGTATTTGGGGTCTTTGAGAAATTAAGCATACGTGATGTGATTTTGTTTTGTTTTAGAAGCAAATCAAGTGAGAAGCAATGCAATTGTTATTTTCATATACTGTGCACCAAACTAATACACTTGTAGATAACACCAAAAGTGACAATTGAAAAGTGAATACTTAGTTACCTTAGGGACTCAGCTTTTTAAATATGTATGTCATGAGGGTGTATTACTGTTATTTTAGCAGATAAGGGCTTGTAATCATTGGTAGTGTGCAATGAGAAAACAAAAAACAAAAAAAACCACAACATAGGAAAAAAAAAATGCACATTTATTTTCAAATAATATATTGTCACCATACTATGTACTAGGGACATAATTTAAATCTTGTGATAACCACAATAGGCAGATAAAAGGAGTAAAATGTTCAGTAGCATGGTTTATTTTATTTATCTATAAGGGCTGGAATTGGAGAAATAGTATAATTTTTTCCCTTTAAAATGCATAGAAATTTTAGTAATTACTAAAAACAAATATCACCCCCCAAAAGCCAAACAAGATCTAGATAATGTGTGTGTGAGGAGTAGTGATAAAGCTATTGGCAAATGAATGAGAGGAGCGCTGACCGGGGAAAATTGCTTCAGTCCTTGAGGTGAAAATAGCCGTGAGGCTGAACCGGTATAAAAAAAAAATAAAAAAATAAAATAAAATATGGATCCCCTCACCACTTATAAGTATAAGGCCTAGTGCACACCAGGGCGGTTCGGTCACGTTTTCAGATCCGATTGCGGATGTGGAAACGCTAGGGTAATGTATTTCAATGGGGTGGTGCACACCAGAGCGGGAGGTGTTCTGCCTCATTGTAAAGTATAGGAAAACCGCAAACCGCTCTGAAAAATGCTACATCAGAGCGGTTTGCCAGGCGTTTTTGTTACAGAAGCTGTTCAGTAACAGCTTTACTGTAACAATATATGAAATCTACTACACCAAAAACGCTTCACAAAACCGCAAAATGCTAGGTGAAACGCTACAGAAAAAGAAAAAACCTTTCAAAATCTGCTAGCATTTTGCTGATCTGCTAGCGGTTTTTGGTGTGCACCGGGCCTCAGAGTGTACATACCTGCCTTTTTCATGCCAACTATACCACCCCTCATAGCATGTCCTGGCATTGTGTTGAGCAGCAGCTAAGCCATAGCTATGGTTTTTCAGGGACAACTAATGGACAATTTGCATATTTAGCATGCATTGTGGGAGATCTCATATACTCCAACCTGAATCATTGCAAATACCTTCAGTTTTCTGGAAAACAGAAGATTTGCCTTCTTAAGACAATACACCCCCCCTCCCCCAAAAAATAGGTAGTCTGTGAAAATCTATACCCCCCCCCCAATGGCTACTTGTATAAACAGGTACAAAGGGCAGAGGTGACACAGAGGGTGGACACTGGAGGCTCAGAGGAGATGCAGGGGACAGAGATGGCACAATGTTCCAACTTAACAGATTCAGGTTAAGAACGAACCTACAGTCCCCATCTCGTTCGTTAACCGAGAACTACCTGTACAGAGATTGCCAATAATATGCCAATTCAGGCTTGCATGCAAAAAGAATTCGTTTGATGAAAGTGTGGAAATCACAGACTGGCAGGAAGTGCCTTTGGTTGGTGGTTAGTTGTGAGGCTGCAGCTGGGGGATAATTGTTGCCCATCAGTGCAGTTTCATTTTTAAATGTGTTTTGAAAGATCACGATACCTGGAACCTACTAGAGCACTTTGAGCTTTTAGGGAGCATTTTAAAATCGCTAGCCATTTCACTAAACGTTCTGCCAATGTAAATAGATGTAAAAAAAAATTAAAAAAATTACAAAGTAGCGATTGAGATTAGCAAAAATCGCAATACATACATTTTGGGAGCATTTGCAATTCTACGTAAAATATTGAAGTGCTGGCAAATCGCTCATGAAGCACTACACATTGTGTTTTGTGTTAGATTTTAAAAATTACTGCAAACTAACAAAAATTACAATTTGAAAGGACCAATCAGAATTAAAAATGCTAAATCGCTATCACAATCGCAGGCAAAAAAAAGCTACCAAAATCGACAGAAACCGGTCATGAAATCACTTACAAAACGCTCATTAAAAACGCTAGTGATTTGTAGTGGGTTCCAGGCCGGACTCTGTTAAGCGCTATGTTGCAGGACAACGTGTAAAGCAGTGAGCACTATGTTGCAGGACAACATGTGTAAAGCAGTAAGCACCACTTTATAACTAGGCATTAAAGGCAACATCTGAATTGTATTTTTCATTGCATGCCTAGTTTGTACCTTCAAAGCCTTGCAACAAAAGCTTGCGTCAAGGCACAACTGTTGAAAACTTAAAAGTGCACTTCTAAATGTCAAGTCATATCGGTTCAAGCTCCAATGGTGCCCCGTGGCAGAGGTAACCTGGGTATACCCTCCTCTCCCCTTCATCAAATTCAGCTCTCATCTGGCTGGCAAAGTACAAGATATGCTGCCACGGCCGACTCTTTACACTGGCTCAGCCGAGCAGCCAGGATCACACAGCATACCCAGCTCTGCTCTCCCTCCCAGCCAAACATCCGGCAACCTAGAGACCAGCCCTGACGAATTGCTGTGCGGATCACCAGCTTCTTTGATAAACCACAGGAAGCAGCTTTCATTGCCTCTGTCCAGCGAATGGATCACTGCTGAGGGCTGCAGCATGTCCTTCCTTCCAAGCTACACACAACCAGAATCCTCCCAATCCACCCCTGGCTTCAGCAACATCAGCTTCTCCCTGATCTTCCGCGGGGGAACAGCTGTCATTGCCTCTGTCCACTGCCAAAACGCTCAGGGGCCCTGGGACAATTGCCCCCATGGTAGAGTCGGCCCTTCTCCTGATAAACCATGCAGTTATAATTCACTACAGTTTATCTTTCCTGAAGAGATGAGCACTTCCCAGGCCATCTACTCCATATAACATTTTCTAATGGGGAGGGTCTCTTGATTGCATCCTACTATAAATATAATCCATCATACTCCAGAGAGCCAATAATGCAACTTGTATACAAAAATATCACTTTTAATCTCAAACGCCTATACAGCTGCTATCCATTCATGATATGGTCTTCACTAAACTAAGTGATTTCAGCAAAACACATACCAGTATGTGACACCAAGGTGTTGCTGAAATCAGCACAGAAACTAGTATTTATCATTTTTTACCATGCTCACTATGTACTAAAAAAGGGGGAGGAGCACCTTCACAGAAACATGCTTATGACGACATTGGATTATCTGGACAGTGCTTCATATTCTTCCACAAGGAAATTCTGCACCTAAAGAGATTGCAATTCCCATCAGTGGAGCTAGCCTAATGCTGGGAATACATTACGTTTTCTCAGCAGATAGATGGTTCAATAGATAATTTCCAACATGTCCAATCTTATTTTCAATCGTTTTTCTGATCGATTTCTCATAGAAGTGAATGGACATTGATAAGAAAAAGCTAGAAAAAAAATATGGATCGGAAAGTAAATAGACTGAAAAGTCTCACTGTGTATTCCCAGCATTAGAAGAGGCAACCAAGATAAGAACAGGATCAACACATACTGGCCTGCCTTGCTCAGTAGTCTAATTTTTGGCAGAACATACCAAATTACGATACCAATGCTCCCAAACAACCCCACTTCAGATCCAAATGTGTGGTCATCAAGACATCATCCAATCAATATAAACATTTCCTGTCACAAAGGGCATGTTTGCAAAAAGTTCATGTAGAGAGCCCTCCCCACCTCCCCAATTTCGATAGAAGAGGTCACCTATTTCTGAAAGTCCAACTAGACACAGATTTAAACACCCACACTCGCAGGCCTCTTTCAGACGGGCAACTGACAGGTGGTATCTGCTCTCTTGCACCGGCTAGGCGCTTGTTAGCACTAGTACCGGGCACTGGACAAGTGCCCCTGAAAGCCCCCCCACACCCCGAATCAGATCTGAGCAAGTCTGCAGCAGTGCTCAGACTCTACATGTCACGGTCCTCGCCAAACTCGATTTCAGACTCCCATGTGAAAGAGGCTTAAAAGAAATGCACTATAATCAAATACAAACACTGTGTACGTAGGTACTCTAAATCAAAATTGGCGCTGCCCCCGGCAGACAGGGGTTAACTTACCAATGTCGCACCTTAGCCGATGCGCTCCACGTCACTCCTATGGTTTGTCATGGAACGAATCGGCTAAGGCAGCAGCACAAATGTAAAATTTTGATTACGAGTAGCTACTCTATGTGCACAACACTAGTGGACAGAATACTTTTCATGGGCCAAACCTGCTCCCAACTGCACTAAAGCCTGCTTCCGTTCTTAATACAGGAAAACAGAATGCCCTGGCATGCATTTTTCCTTAAATTGGTAACAAGAAGGGAGTAGTATTTAAATACTATTTTGGTCCTCAATTCTTAAAGCAAGAGTTGAAAAATACCGGTGCGAGTTTTACTCTTGTATTTTCTGTAACCTCACAGGACTCATCACAGGCACAGCATAGCGCAGGGAATGTGAAGCTAGCAGCGCACACCTCAGATTACAAGCAGATTTTGTCCTTAGGCAAGTTTCAAAGTGGGAGGCCGCACACCATTTTACCATAAGGGCAGTGCATTGCAAAAGGCCACATTCCAATGTGGTCATTGCACCACTGTGATCCTAGCCTTAGAGATGGTACTACTCCTAAGATTTTATTGTATTTAATACATGTGTCCCTTTCCCATGGCACAGGTTGGTAGTTCAGCCTCCTGGCCATGAGAACCTTGCTACGACATGCAAGTGCTAACAAGTACCCGGCCGAAGCACTTCAACCTCCCCTGTGAAAGAGGCTTCAGCGATACATGTAAGGAGGGGGGGGGGGGGGCACAAAGCAGCAAAATTGAGCAAGCTATGGAGGAGGCAAATGCAATCACTTGAAGGGAATGCAGCCAGGATAGAACTCCAACACATCCAGACTGTTTACCCCAAGAGTGGTCACAGTAGAACCCTGAGTGGATATTCAGTCAATGCATGATCTGCCTAAAAACTTCATATCTACAAGTGGCTTTAGTGGGAATTTCTAGATTTCAAACTTATGTAGAAACTGGCCTTTTTAAAGGAAGCATGTACAGACAAATATACAGATATCTGAAAACAATATAATGCAACAATAAGATTTTATTGTATTTAATACAAGTGAAATTAATAGATCTTAACTGTTATAAAGCAACATATAATGAATAAATAATATGCATGGAGATCATAGTCTACATTACATAACACTGGCTAGTATTCTGAATACTTAAAAAGAAATCCAGTGACATTTAGACAAATGTCCATAAAATGCTGTCTTCTTCCCTTGTATGAAATAGTTCAAGTATAAAAACCCATTACAGTGTAAAATATTCATGTTTAAGTCAAGAATAAAAATTGCCAAGTATTGCAGTTTTACAAGTCATCACTGTATAAAGCAGCACTTTTCTTGTAAAGAAAAATATGATAGACGTACTCTACATACAAATGAAATGTATATTATACTGCTTAAAGGAGGTCTTCATTGAATGAAAGGAAAAATATTCTACCTATGTCATGTAAAATCCTAAAGTGTTAAGGTAGGGGTATTAGACAGTGCACATTCAGAATTTAAATAAATCCAAGTCAACTTTCAGTTGAATAGTTAATATTTACTATAGCTAAACTTACTTAAATAATTTATACCATGAGATGAATACATAATGTCTTCAACGCATCTAAAGTTCCCTTCTTTAGTGCGCACCATAGTAAAACTATCAAAATAAATAAATACCTTTCTTTCAATAAACATTACAAGTAAGGCACAGTACAATCTCCATTAACCCTTGAAGAACTGCAACTGAAAAGCTGTACTGACTTAATACAGAAATAGACTTTAAATACTTCTAATAAAAAAAAAATTATATAATATGTTCTCCCCAACAATGTAGGAATACAGGGAGCCATATCCTTTTTTGAAAAAAAAAAAAAAAATATATATATGATAAATAAAACAGTTCTTGAAGGGTTAACCTCAGCAAGTATCTTCCTGTTGTCATTCATAAGCTATGAATAGGTGTAATAAAATAGAAGGACTGTGGTAGTAAGGGGCTGATCCCATTTCAGAATCAGAATAGCTGACACCAGCAGATAGAGTTTCCCAAAAGCGAAACAGGATGGGGAGAGGGATTAGAATGTGACAAGCTCATCAAATACGCACAAGTGATGTGTTCTCTCCAGAACGCTCTGTTATTGATTGTCTGTACAGCTGTTACACCCATTAATTCTGCATCACTTGATCCATAGTTCCACGTATATAGAGGAAAGATGAGAAAATAGCTTTGGTGCCTATCCATCATCATGTGACTAGTAGGCCATGTGCCTCCGACAGCGCTGCTAACTGCATGTTTCTCACCAACATACAGTGCGAGTTACATGCAGCTTGTGCTTTGTACACGTTCCTTTGTACAGGCTACATATTGCTGGTTGATATCTCCCTGGTTCACACATTTGTAAATGAGGAATTCTCTTTTATTTCTAAGAATAAAAGGCAGTTTTTCCCTGATGTAAAAAATATATTCTGTATAGTTTATTAGTTGTGATATTTCATGATAAACCACAAGAGTCCCTTAATGCCTGAAGCACACCACTTATTGTAAATTGGATGCATATTACATATACAGAAGCTGGAATACTGTTATTTTCCTCTCCAAAAGCAGTCTTTTCTCCTTAAAGCCATGTAGCCTAACGATATGGTCTCATCTATAGAAAATTGGAAGGCCGAAAAAAAAAAAAAAAAAAGGAAAACTGTCATTGAGAACTTCATCATTAAGTCTTTAAGTGCTACTGCATTCGGTCAGTCTGCAGTTGTTGTGGCTGGTATTGGCCAAAGGCAGCGGCAGCAGCTGCTGCAGCAGTTCCTGGAGCTGCAGCTGTTAAGGGCTGTTGGACAGCATAGCCATAGCCTGCGGTTGTGACATATCCTGTGGCAGCTGGGGAAGCTGCATACGGGTATTGATCATAGGCGGCAGCAGCGGCGGCGGCAGCAGCAGAATACTGGGCATAGGCAGCTCCAGTGTAGTCAATATATGGACTTGTAGATGCAGCAGCTGCAGGTTGTACGTGTGGAATTACAACTCCTGGTTGCACAAAAGCATGGGGATACACGTAATGTGCAGGTATCCTATTAATAAAAAGGAAAAAAAAAACAAACAAAAAAAGTTATTACAAGGCAAGACAGCATAGAATAGATAAATAATGCGCAGTGTGTGTTCATTTCCAAAAATCCAAAATTTAGTGGTTAAGTGTATAGGGTTGCCACAATAGAAAGGTTTAAAACTACTGTGAAACTGGAAAGCTTCCATTTGAGTATGTCCCCTAAAGAAAAAAAATAAATAAAAATAAATGGGCACCAGGGTTTTCCAAAGCCAGTGGAAATTTTGATATTCACTAGTATCACCACCAGCCCTTTTTACTATTACACAAAGCTGCTTCTCACTGGACAGCCTGGTTGCCAATCCAGGCAAAAATATAATGCATTTTAAAAACTGGAATTCTTAAAATTGAAATCTAGCCATTTATCGTGGCAACCCTACCAGAGATAATCCGCAGACTCACACATTAATCTCTGCAACCTTAGTCACCCCTTAAAAATAAAATTGAAACAAAAAACAAACAAAAAAAAAAATGCAGGCGACAAAATAAAGTGATGGAAGACACAGCAGAGTCACACATTCAAAACGGTGCAGAAAACATTTACAATGCCGTAGTGTTGAAGCTTCTCAGATGCTATGCCACACTCCATAGCATAAGATCTCAAGAACGTGTGCAGCACACTGTTATAGAGATGTAAAGATCAGATTAAATACCCGTCAACTAAACTTCCAGTTTGGAGTCAGCTGGTCTACTTCTCATTCAGATATACAAGTTAAAAGGAGTATTTGAGTGTAATTATAGAAACCTAGGGTTAGACAAAAACACCCATGTAGTTCAATGCATAGAACAAATTTTACTGAGGTACACAAAAATATTGCCATTGTTAATACTTGCCCAACTACATGTAGGATATTTAAAATTTCTTGTGAGAATCAAAGTGTAACAGACAAAGTGAAAGAAAGAGGCTGCCATTGTGTTCAGCTTTTAAAAATGCCTGCAACCTGTTATGCTGAGCACCACTTCAGTAGTTTTAGTCCCAGAGTTACAAACAGCCCCTTCCCCACACCCCAAAACACGATCTATACATCGCGAGCATACCATGCGTTCCCTGTGACCGCAGCCAATCGGGTCAGGCGTGTCACGTCATGCTCACGTTGTGCCAGATACAGCGGAGCATACAGTCAAAGTATGCTTCACTCCTGTTAACATGGTGCGTTTACCATAATGCAGCCAGTTTTACAGCAACTCACTTGCCACACTAAGCGTGGAGGTGGTGCATTGCGGGAGGCTGCCTTACAAAGCCACTGTTAAACTGCACCATGTTAGCCTTAGAAACACAGCAAAAAACACAAATGGGGGCAAAAAAACCTGGTTTAGTGTCATATTTACACTTCAGAGGGTAGAAACGCTAGGCAGAATCCCATATGTTTTCCACTATGTGCTATGGGGAAAACTCATGCGATTCTGCCTAGTGTGTTCCTTCTCTCAAACTAATTGACAATTTGTCCAGCAACAGGCAATACTATCAGATTGTCTTGTAATTCTACAAAGTATAAAAATGTTCTCAACCCCCCTTAGTAACTTAGTATTAGCTGGACACCATGATAATTTTGCTACAGGAATCTCATCAAATAGTTTCTGAGAGGAGTAGAGGTTTTAGTATTAACCCTTCCCGTACTTTCAAAACCATTTGTCTGTTTTGCTATTAGTCTTAGGCTGTGTTTAGTGCTTTAGACCACAGATGAAAGTTTGAGTTTTTGTTTTTGTTTTTTTTTTTAGTGAAATAAAAGGGCTTGTCACTTCAAACCTCCAAAAGAAGTGTTCTCCAATTTAAAACTGCAGGCCAGCCGCACTGATGAAACCAAGGTCTTGTGCAGTTTTGAGGCCCATGGGTGAGACATTACTCATAGGCTTCTAAACTAATACTCAACATGTGCATGCTGTATATTCTCACGTAAGCATTTCTTCAGTTTACCATTTCCATCTCCATTTTAGCCAGAAGGAATGCATTGTATGCACTTTAAACTCAAGGAAACCAGCAGATGCAATGCATTTTATTTGTGGTATCATCCACCCATGAGGAATAGGATACCAATTTACAGATTCTCAGTTTTGGGGCAGTATTAGAACACTCTGAAGCATGAAAAATGACCACAGAAGTACAGTCTGCAGGTGGCCACAGGTTGAAAGGGGGGTGGAGTACAAATAATCCACAAGATCTTTCCTAATTTTTAACAGAAGATTTTGGTGCACTAAAGTACAACATGCAGCCAATATAAAGTCTTATCCAGCTTTAAAGAACAAAAAATATTTTTAGGGTAACACTACTTTATATTACACCATCATTGAGACACGCACACTTCTGGTGCCACAACGGATTTTTATATAGGTTTTGGGCAGTACTTTTGGAATCAAAGTCTATGTACAGTGTGTGGTGGGAATTGACCATTTTGCAACTTCGGGTGGAAAAGTATATGGTCACCTTTACTCTGCATGGCTTTATATATTTAAAAAAAAAAAAAAAACACCCTGCTTAAGTTGTGATTCAAGATTAGCCAAGTGAACAAAAGCTGAAACATACCCGACACAAAGCAGGATGTGTACAACTCCACTGTTTTGAAGATTTACAGAGCTATATGAATGTGCCGTCTTGTCTTCAAACAAAATATGATGTAACTTTGGATTTAAAACTATGAACTAAAATTCTAAATACACCTTAAACTATGAAAAAACCCTGATTGCACCAACAGGCAGATCTGTGATCTTTTACTCGCGTAATAAACCCCACACGTTGGCCAACTCTGCCAGCTCCGTGATTGACAGGGTAAGCTGCATTTGTGCTATTCTTGAACTGACATAGGAGAAGGGGCTAGGAGTACAAAATGTCTTTATATGGCCAGCATGAGTGGCCATGTAGGCCAAGCATGTATCCTAGATAAAGGATCACAGTCAAGAATAAGTCATTGTTTATCACTTCTATTTGCCACTTATGTAACAGGGTAGAATATTATCACATAAAGAGAGCGTATCTGGCTTATGTCATTTGCGGTGTCTGGACATGCTCAATAAAGCAATACTGGGGGGGCGGGGGGGGGGGAATAACCTAGTCAAGTAGTTTACTAGATCAGGGTTCATCATACAGTCACAGGTGCATGGTTGGGACCTGTGAACTAAGTGTACTATAGTGAGATTCTACTGTATTAAGGAATGTGTAAAACACTTAAGCCAATATATACACCTATTGAAATAAATTCGGTCTGCAATATTCATCCAATGGAAGGAGAAGAAAAAAATTGATTCGCTAGTATGAACACACACACACACACACACACACACACACACACACACACACACACACACACACACACACACACACACACACACACACACACACACACACACACACACACACACACACACACACACACACCTTTGCTTTAAGCCACAGGGACTCTGGTTTGGTGTGCACAACAACTAGGTATTAGGGGTCAAGGAGATGCAAATTCTGGCTTGCACGCTGGTTGACAACGTACTAAATACACTTCCAGCTGAATTTGACTGGACCAGTTTTAAAGGACAACTAAAGTGAGAGGATATGGAGGCTGCCGTATTTATTTCCTGCTAAACCAATATCAGTTGCCCAGCTGATCTATTTGGCTGCAGTAGTGTCTGAACCATACCAGAAACAAGCATGCAGATATCTAATCTTGTCAGATCAGATGTCAGACACTTGATCTGCGGCAAGCTTGTTCAGGGTGTATAGAGTATTAGAGGCAGTGGATCAGCAAGATAGCCAGGCAACTGGTATTGCTTAAAAGGAAATAAAAATGGCAGTCTCCATATACCTCTTGCTTCAGCTGTCAGCACTTTTCTTGCTTCTTATTGACCATCTCCACTAGGCCCCATGACAGGATGTACGATCTGTGTTAGGGTAATCCTTGCATAGAAGGGTAGGCAAGATTCTGAACTACCATATGTCAGTAAAGCCATGTCTAGTTGTGGGTGCTGTAAACTGTATGGTGGGTGGTGCCACCAAAAATGTGAAGTATAAAAAAAAGTGTAACAGCAAGCACTCCATGTAAATTATTGTGCAGACAATACATTATTCCAAGAGTCATGACAGATCTCTTAATCAAGGTACAAAAATGTCAGGTGATTATAACACCCTAGCAGTCTGCAGCACCGGCTCAGGTCAGCTGGTAGCAGCAGAATGCTGTCACCATGTTGGAGAAAATGCGTCACACCCCATGCTTGACGCCTGGGCCTTAACAGAAACTGTAAAGCCTCTTTCACATGGACAACTAACCTAGCCATCCTATTGCTGGGATTAAAGTGCCAACCAAAGAGTTGAATAAAAGTCATTTTTCAGATGCCTTTGAAATGCTCACTCTAAGGGCTCTTTTCCACTATGAAATGCGATCGCGATCCCGATTGTGTTTCAATTTCCACCATGCGATTGAGCTACTATACTCATAGTCAATCGCATACAAAACGCGGCAGGCCGACGATTGCGCTTTGACCAAAATCGCATTGCAATCGGATCGCACTAATGGAAATTGCTGCTGCAGTTTCCATTAGTTTCATGTACCTTGCGATTTGCGATCAGAAGCAAAATCGCAAGCTAGTGGAAAAAGGCCCTAATACCCAAATTTACATTGTATTAAAATGTATAATTACATATCCACATTAAGCATTTAAAACAGTAACATTAGTAGTCGTTTTGGTTCCAGCCATATTAAAAAGAGTTTTCAATAGCATAAGGGCTGGTTCAGACAGGTGGATGAAAAGAACTGAGGTTACAACTTGACATCCACCTAATGTTGGAGCGCAGACATTTGCACATAGCTGATGATAGGTGGTTGTCAAATTCCCAATGATGCAGGAGTGATAAGAAGAGTTTGTTGGCTGGAGGTAGATAGAAAGATTGCTAACCTAAACATCCCTGAATGCTCAATCACCTGGTAAGGCCTCTTTCCCATCATTAAGCGCAGATGGCTGTGTGATGCAATTGGAACGCACCGCGTCCGATCGCACGCCATCTGCGCTGCAGACCAAATTCATTACAATGAATGGGATCTGCGCACCGAATCCCAAGAATGCGTGGAGCACGTGATAGCGCAACCGCGCATATGAGAAGGAACGGTAGAAGGGCTGTCTATGCTCTTCTACAGTTCTTGTGTGTCGCACACTATACACGCTGCCAAAATGCACACGGCAGCGCGTATAGTCTGAACGAGCCCTAACTGCTTCCCAGAAGCTGCAAGCAGCCTCTGACCACAAAGACAACGCTCAACAGAGGAAGCAGTTGAAATGGGACAGTTTTGTTAAATGCCCCAACACATCTGTGTGAACCAACCCTTTATTATTTTAAGAATGAAAGAGACTGTGCTAATGGTGCAGATTAATAGAATGACACAGAGAAAACTAGAGCAAAATAGAAAAAAAAATTTTTTGTTTGCTCAGGACCACCAATCACAAGCCTTGTTTTACATTACGATGAAGTCTGATTGATTGTTCTGGGCAATTCTCCGACTTTTGCTCAAGTTTTCTGCAACTAACTGCTCTACCAAATACTGTGTGTTACTGCGTCATAATCCATTGTACTAGGAAAGCCCCATAGAAATAGCACCACATTGGGAAGATAGTGTCAGTTGGGACGCAATGGATTTAGCGTGCAAGGGCCCATAATGTGTGAAACATGAGCAAACAACCCACTATTTAAAAAAGGGCAAAAGACTATATTAGCTCTGAGACACTTAGTGGGCATCTAGAAGATTAAAAAAAAAAAAAAAAAAAAAAAATTCAATTAGAAAGCCCAAAAAGTAACACAAAAATTGTTAATAAAACCAAAAAGAAAATAAAAGAAAAACGAAAAAAGTCAAAACAAACCAAAGTGTAGCATGCAAGCTAAGTTGTTTAAAGTAAAATGTCACACCAAAAAAAAAAAAAAAAAAATAAAAAAAATGAATCAAGTCACTACAGTATCAAAAAAGTCACAAGCTATAAAACTGAAGCAAGAGCCAACAAGGGCATTTGCCACCCAGAGCAAAGTCAACACTCCTTACTTAAAAAACAAACAAAAAAAACACCACAAGTCAAGACTCCCCTCCCAGCCTCAAACACCCCAATATTTACTAGGGCTTGAAGAAAATAAAAACCACACAGTTTAGCTGTAAAAACCACTTCACTGCCACCATTAAAAAAAAAAAAGGCACACAAATCTAGGAGCTAGAAGTGTACACTTTAAAAGAAAATAATAAACAACCAACATACATGCATCTTTAATCACCATTTAGCTTGTTTTCTGAGTCTACTGGTAACACAGATTAATTCCAAACAGAACTATTCCATCTCTTATCATCAAATCCTTGTCATCAGTTATCTTAATTGTAAACGACCCCTGTCAGATTAGAAAAAGATAGATAACATTGAGTGACACTGGAAATTATTGGTGTGCACAAGGGTCCTAAGCAGTCTTATGAATGTATGAGAAGCAACCTTAATGGGTTTACCTATCAAGATGAATATTTAGTGATTTTAATGCAAAACTGGTACTAAACTATTTTGCATAAATATATATTTAAGCACAAATGCCAGCGGTAAAATATTTCCCTGAGAAGTGCTTCTGGTCCTGAAGATTACTTATGAAGCCAGGTGCATATACTACTGCTTCTTTAGTGGCTTAAACAAATACTACACATCATAAAGCAATGCAGGGATCTTCATGAAGAGCAATCTTTCCAGGTTTAGCAGATGTTCGATTGCACAAGAAGCTAAGTAAGAAAATTTGAGGAAACAAAAAAAAAAAAAAAAAAAAAAAAAAAAAGTACTATGTTCCTTACCCAAAAGGCCTCTGTATGAGCGCTGGATGAATCTGCTGAACGCCAAAAGCAAAACCTAGCAAGGAAAGAAGAAGATGTTGCTGAAATTACTCAGTGAAAGCCACTTACAGATATTAGATACTTCTCTGCTGCACCAACCCCACGCATGTTAGGCCTCGTTTCCACTATCGCGAATCTGCATGCGTCTTGCGTATGCGGATTCGCATAGACAATAAGTGAATGGGCCCGTTTCCACTTATGCGTCTGCGGGAGCGTTTTATTGTGCAGAGAAAATCTGCACGGAACACCCTGCAGAATTCGCCTGCGTGTGGAATGCAGGCGAATCGCACACAATGTATTTAATAGGGAAATCGCATGAGTTTTCCGCATGCATTTTTGCCGCGAATTTGCATAGGTACCAATGTAAATTCACACAGGCAGTGACATGGTTAAAATCGCATATACCCTCACCTATGCGAATTCGCGGCAAAAACGCATGCGGAATCGCATCCGCATGCCATTTCATCAGCGGTGGAATCCAGGCGATTCCGCACCGCAATAGTGGAAACGAACCCTAAAACTATGCCAGCCTAGCATGATGTCTACGACCACCCCTGCTCAGGGAATAGTAGCAAATGACCGTTTTATTCCCCAGCTTCTCCCCCTGCCAAAGAATGAACATACGGTACATACTTTGGTTGAAAGGTGGCAATATCTAGTTAAACGTGTGATGCATCCAAAAACCTATTTTTTTCCAGAAAAAAGTTGATTCTACAGCTATGAATTACATCATATACATGACAAATCCCAGTGGAAAGTATAGTAGCCAGAAAACACATACCTGGTTGCATTATTCGGGGCTTGGCTCCCAGGTATGCCAGATTCACATTGGCTTTCCTCCCATCAATGATTGGATTGGGGTCTTTGCATGCCCTCTCTGCTGCAGCTCTGTCAGCCATTGTGACCTACAAAAAAGAAACACCAGCATTATTTACAGATTTATTGTAAAGAACAAGATTCATTAAAAATGCATACTATGATTTTGCGTGTGTATACCAGTGTTGCCGGTGAACTGGGTGCAGGGTGAGCCGAAAGGCTCTCCCTGCAGCCGCAAAACTACCTGGCAGCGTTAAATACTATTCCCCTTCAGAGTTGTCGAAACTTTCAGGGAGATGCAATTTGAGGTTCAGCAACCGCCAGAGCCCCAAATTACACTTTTGCACCCCGCACAATAGTACATTACTGCTATGGGGCGCATAGTTTCGGCACCCTAACAACCTGCTTTGTATGAATTTTAGTGGCAGAGAAAAGCACTAGCCAAGAACGCAGCATTGTAAGCTAGCCTTGGGAAGCTTACCTTGTCCTCGCATTGTGGCATAAGGGACACTTCATGCAGCTTACCGCATTGCAATGTGCCACCTATGCAAAGTTCAGTGTGGCAGGGGTGTTACAGTATAACGGTCATAACATGCTGCACAATGCATTAGCTCAAAAATGTGTGGGTTAACAGCAAAACAATTTTCATTGATTGTATGCTTCATTGTATGTGGTGCAACACATGTATAACGCCCATCCCCCCCCTTTCCAATTTTTTCCTGTCACCAGGATTGCAACGCAACTCCTGACTACAGTAAGTCATGCAAGAAGGAAGAGGGGGGGGGGGGGGGGGGGGGGGGTTAAAAAAAAAAAAATCTTCAGTTTCACTTTTGGCTAGCAAGGTCCTAAAAGACTGGAGGATTATTAACCATTGCAATTACAGACAATTATCCCTGCATAACAGAATGGACAAGTTGTGTATATACTAATGCAGAGGTCATCAGAGACCTCACACACTTCTGTTGTCACACAATATAGGAAAACAAAAAAAAAAACAAAGAAAAAAAAACACCCAAAGCAGAAGACCGAGATGGCCCAAATAGGGCAGACAGATGTTACACCTTTAACTGGCAGACTAGATTTACAGTAAATCCACTAGGTTGGAAAGGTTTGCCCTGAATGCCATCTTGGCAATAGGTAGGCTTTCTGTGCTATGAATACTCAGGTAACCAATCTGAGGTAGGATGATACATTTGTGTGGACACTAGAACAGATAGTGTCATTGCTATGCTTATTGAACGACTTCCTTTACACCAATCTTATGCAAGAAGATGGGTACTGCACAGGTGCTTCCCTGCTGTTGGCTGGGGTTGCTGGGATGTAGGTACAATGGGTGGGGATTTTTAAGTCTGGGCTGCTTTCCATATCCACAATTAGTTTCTGTTTGACCTGAGGCTGTTCACAGGACTGTTCCACCTGCATTAACCACTTATCTGCCCTGGTACACAATCAAAGGTCTGAACTGTCACGTGACAAATTGAGTACAAGAATAGGTCCGTGCCCACACAGCTACAAGAACACAACTTCAAGTAGCTTACAGTTACCAGTCAGTTACTGAGCTACAACACACACTGGGTAAGCAACAGTAGTGAGCAGCTAACAATTACTGATTATAGTTTGAATACTAATATTTGAAGCCTGTAACATTGGAGTTTAGCATTTACATTTTTTCCACTGTGTAGCAATCAGAACTAGCAGAGCCTTAACTGGAATTTTGCACAAGGCCAGTCATATTCAGAAAGCTACATGGCTTATTCTATCTAGAGGGTAAATAAAAACCCATCCCTGGCAAATCAATCGAACAAAATCACTAGTATTGCACAAAGTCTGTACAGTATCAGTGTGTGCTCAGAATTCATACAGGGACATAATAAACCCAACTGAAGCGGTGAGCAGCTGAATAGCAACAACTTGCTTGTTGTGCTAAGTACACACAATTGAATTCCCCATTCAATCGACTTATAATCTGATAGGGATTTGTATTGTGTGTACATGTGGAAACTGCTCCCAATCAATGACAGGAATTAATTTCCCATAACTTCACAAAAATCAATCCAGTTATCGACCAGAAGCAGATCAGACATGTTGTAAATAAACATCTGATCCCATCAATTAGATGGGAAAATTGTATCTGGTGGACTCAGCCTAAAGGTCATATTTCTTGCAAAAAAAAAAAAAAAAAAAAAAAAAGTTTGCGCAATCAGATAATTCTGATCTGAAGAAAAATCTGTCACTACACCATCAATGAACCAATGTTTGCTTCCCATCTATCTCAACCAAGAAGAAAATCCAAATTTTGGTTCGACGAACATTGAATCAGACAACTATTTTCAGGGCTGTGGAGTCGGAGTCAGATGATTTTTGTACAAAATCCACAGCCCTGTTGTTAGGTATTAGACTAAGGAGTCAGAGTCGAGAAGTCAGAGCAATTTTGGTAATTTTGGGTACCCAGAGTCATGGTTTCATAAACTGAGGAGTCAGAAGATTTTTGTACCGACTCCACGGCCCTGACTTTTTGTTTTATAATAATTTGTGCCCATCAAAGATTATTTACAACCAATCCGATCAGAATTTGATCGCTCAAATGATTTTTCCCTAGAAATTGGACCATTAGTGGCCACCTTAAGCTGGCCTGACAGATTTCCTGGGCTCGCTGTAATGTGAGCCCAGGAAACATGTCAGGCCAGCTTAAAGAAATACTTAAGTCATTTAAAAAAAAATGACTTTTACTGACCTGGGGCTCCCCTCAGCCCCCTGCAGCTGAACGGTGCCCTCGCCGTGTACCTCCGATGCGGCTGGTCTCGCCGGCGGCCACTTCCGGTTTGGCCGTGACCGGCCGACAGGCTGTGAACGCGGCTGATTATCCGCGTCCCTGGACGCAATAGCATTGTAGAAGGCGCTATTGCGTCCGAGGACGCGGATAATCAGCCGCGTTCACAGCCTGTCGGCCGGTGACGGCCAAACCGGAAGTGGCCGCCGGCGAGACCAGCCGCATCGGAGGGACACGGCGAGGGCACCGTTCAGCTGCAGGGGGCTGAGGGGAGCCCCAGGTGAGTAAAAGTCATTTTTTTTAAATGACTTAAGTATTCCTTTAAGGTGGCCACTAACGGACCAATTTCTAGTGAAAAATCGTCCAGTGGGACAGTCCTCCTCGACATCAGTGTTCATACAGTGTGCATGAACACTGATGTCCAGGAGGACGGTCCCTCTGGAGCAGCTCAGGCAACTACACTGACAAGTAGGACCCCAGGCCACTCTGGATCCTAATTGGTTTTGCGACAGTTTTGGAATTCCAGACACTGGCTAAACAAGAACTTCACACAAGAGTGAACATAATTGCTGCTCGCAAAACTTCCAAAGCCGAGCACATTTCCAGGGACAACTTTCCACCGGCCACAACTGCCCTTGGAAATGGCGGAGACTAGAGCACGAAACTGTGGACGAGGCTTGTTTGTAGAAAGTATCGCACTGCTGACTCATGGAAGCCCTGGCACTCTATGGCGAGCCTCCATAGGAACTTACAAAGCCATAGCCTCGAGACTTGCCAGTCTGCCGGTCAGTGATCACCACCGCCTCTTCTATGTCCCCGAACACCTCGAAGTACTTCCTGAGGCTGGAGTCCGTGGTGTGGTAGGGCAGCCCCCCTACGAAGATCTTGGTGTAGGTGGTGTCCTTCTGGGTGGTGTGCATCTTCCAGACTGCTGCTGCTTCTCCCGCTGCTCGCTACGCACACGCCTCCTTCCCCCTCAGCACACGCTCATGCACAGCGGCCAGCGACAGGTGAAGCAGCGAGTGTCTCCCTGAGGTAGTTATGAGGCGACTAGGGAGAGCGCTCAGCGGGGTGTCCAGCACGCCTTGTCGCTATGAGCTGAGCTCTAGGGAATCACTGTGAGCCCCGCACTTATACACTGTCTGTCTGTCTGTCTGCCTCTCTTGCTTCGCTTTGCATTAATAGCAACCGGCCGGGCTGGAGACTCCTCCTCTGGGAGGGGCGTGTCATGGGAGTCCCGCTGCCGCCCATTGGTTGCCCTTGCACCTGCTGCACATGTCTCCAGGCGGGCAGCTGCTCCTGGCCGCCAGCAGCTGGATATGTGCGAGCCTTTCCCCTATTGTGTCTGCGGAGGGGATCGGGTTACCCGCAGCGCGTGTGCTCGGCTCGCAGGGCTGCTGCTCACATTTAAATCACATGCTAATTTTCAGACAATTATATAGGCCAGACATCGACGTTCCACAGCGAGGACAAAAGCTTCCCTGCATCCGTCCACTTGTACAATTCTGCACGTCTTATTTGTATTTTGTACTTACTGGATTGCAAACATGTTCTCCCCACGTAGTTCACGGTGACACAAGCCAGTCATGTTCCTCTGCAAATATAACTGTCATGGAAACAGGAGGATCATTTGTATTACAGTTCAGTTCGGTTAAAAAAAATTGGCTCCAAGTTAATATAATGGTTAGTGTAGTGTGAGTATATTTCAGCACTAAGCACAATGAGGCCTCATTTACTGCTGGAAAACCGCTAATGTATTTATTCCAGAGTTTTTGTAGTGTTTACTGTGCAGCTAATAACCTTTAGTGGCCATTAACACAAAGACGATTAGCGTCCGTTTACCAATAATCGCAGAAATGCCTACGCTCTTTAGAGCGCTAGCGCAATTGTAATTATATGGCAGTGATCTTACTGCCACGATTGCCACCGATCGCGGGCGATTCATGATTAGTGGCAATCGCAACATGCACTAAATGCAGCATCCTTAGTGGTTTTTGAGCGATAACGATTGCAGTGTCCGTCAATCGCGATCGCTCAAAAAACGCAAAAGTGTACAGTGATTTTTTCCGCATTACTCACAGAAAAATTACCAGCGCAAAACGTTTGCAAGTGTAAATGGTTCACACCAAAGATTGGCGCCCAGTGTCGTAACTAAGGAGCTTGAGCCCCAAATGCAAGTTTTACATGGTGCCCCAAGCATTCTAATAATATGGAGCACCAAAACCTACCAAGGACATCTACACTGTCAGAGAGGTGTATTTATTTTAGAGCAAGGAAACCATTTGTTAGGGATTACCACTATACAATGCATATACAAGTGTTCATTACCAGCATAACACCAATGAAAAGCTAATAAGATGGATGGAAGAGGGCCCCTTGTGGGTACCTCTGGTCCAAGGCCCTCGGTGCGGTCGTAACCTCTGCATCCCCAATTGCTACGCCACTGCTGGCGGCCACCCTCACCATTTACACTTGCGATCCACCATGTCTCACATCGAGATGAATGGGAGCGTTCATTTCAGTGTGATAGTTGTCGAGGGGCAAGCTGCATGTACCTTCAGTTGCGGTTCTGTATCTACCTAGGGGCTCAAAACGCAATGACGAACAGATGAGAAACAATGAAAAACACTTTTCTGCTCAGTAAAAGAAAAGCATTTGACCGGTCTGGTCCTAAAGGCATCTTAGCCAAGCTTTTTATCTCCTGAAAAATGCTATTGACGAACTTGTGATTTAGTGTTTGGCCATATTTACACACAGGGCCGGCCTTAGGTTTCACAGCGCCCTGAGCGAAACCTAATTTTTGTGCCCCTCTTTATCCTCTTCATGCATGCGCGCACACACACACTCACTCACACACACAAGCCCATATGCAATTCACCTTTTCTCCTGAGATATCTCCTAGGACAGTGGTTAGCAACCTTTTTGATGTCGTGACACATCACGGCAAATGTTCAGATCTTCGTGACATGTCACATAAGTATTATAGAAAAAATACTATTAATAACCATGAATGGATGGAAAGAGTGCATTATCCTGAATATACTTAAAAATGAAGGCGAGAACCTTTCAGGAATATTAATAAAAACAATCAGTGGGACAGTTAGCCACCCCCCCCCCCCCCCCCATTTAGAATGATAGCACAGTACCAACAATTTGCACCACGTGTTATAGCCGCAGTGCGACCCCCCAAAAAACGCCCCCCGATCTCATGTGTAGGTGCCCTCAATATAGGTTGCCAAGCATAGGTACCCCCAGTATAGAAAGTCAGTTGAAGGTCTCCATCCCCCCCATAGGAAGCCAGGCATAGGTGCCTCCAGTATAGGTAGCCATGTGTTGGTGCCCTCAGTAAAGGTAGCCAGCTATAGGTGCCCCAATATAGGAAATCAGGTGTAGGTGCCCTCAGTATAGGTAACCAGCTATTAGGCGCCCCCTTGGAAGCTGGCGCCTAATAGCCGGCTGGTCGCACAGGTCAAAGGCCGGCTATGTTTACACATATATCTAGACCTCCTATCATATAGATGCTTTGTGCTACGTTAACCACTCTCATGTACAGTTGCACATTTAAGAGCAGGTCAGGGGTACTTTAAAACATTGCCTGTTGCTGGACAAAATGATCAGATTGGGCTCCATTTACAATGCATTACGACATGATTTTATGGAACAGTTAGTGAAGAATCGATTCATTAAAGGACCACTCCAGCAAAATAAGTAAGCAGTTAAAATCTGAAAGAACCCACAGGTTTTAGACTAGACCATCTCCTCATGGGGGATTTTCAAGGCTTTCTTTGTTTTCATGGGCATTTCCTGAACTGCAGTTGCTAAGTCTAAATGCCGTTAGTAAAGCTGACTTTTATTTCATCACTTTAACAGACAGACTTAGCAACTGCTGTTCAGAAAATGCTTATGAAATCAAAGAAAACACCAAGAATCCCCCATAAGGAGATGGACTAGTCCAAAGCCTGTCAGTTCTGTCAGATTTTAACTGCTTACCTTTTTCGCTGGAGTGGTCCTTTAAGGCTGTTACCACATGGAAAAGTTAAATTACTGACTAGTGAGGTAAATTACCGATTTCTGGGGTAAATACCTCAATTATTGTAAATTCACAAAGATTAACGTATTCAATAGAATAAGAAAAAAGTTCAGTATTTAACACCAGCCAGCAGCTGTCGGTGACTGACAAACAGGCATGCGGTAACATTGACAAGCAAAAGAGACATCCCTAACTAACCCTCACTGTATTGGTGCCAATATACTGCTGGGCAGGAACTTAGAATGTAATGAGCGTGGTTCATTAGCCCAGAGGCTGGGCTGCACTTCATCCTTCTCTGCTACCAGCTTCTGCCCAGTCACTCCAATAGCAGCACAGACAGATTATTCCCCTGCAGTCCCAGGACCAACATGCTGCATTTCACCCATCTGCAGTATGCTCTCCCTCCTGCACACTTGAATCAGTGTCAGTAGTGTGCTCTCTGCTGGCCAGGAGGGAATGAGCCGTGTTCACCAGAGCTGTTACTGAACGTTTACCAAACAAATAGCTTAATAACTTATCAAACTTATTGAAAGATTCCTGCATTGGCCAAAAACTGATTATCAACAAGTCCTTTGTGAAAGTAGCCCATTGTGTTGACTTTAGTATGTGAAAGATCAAACAAAGCAGAGAAGCTTTCTCTTTATGCTGGGGATACACGGTACGTTTCTGTACTGTGTATTGACCAGCTGATCCGGCCAGCTGATAATATTCAGCTGGCCCGATCATGCCGCTCGACCCACGCCCACTCGATTCCCACCGCCGGACAATGGCAGGGAATTGAGCGATGATAAGAAAGCGCCGGCGGGGACGAGCGGCAATCGATCCGCACGCAGGCCCGGACGAGCGGGGATGCGCCGGCATCTAGCCGCCGGCTCGATCCGACGCAGAAAACAAGCCGTGTATGCACGCCATTATCCACTGGAGGCAGAAAACGTTTTCTGCTTTGTTTCATCTCGAAATAGTAACACAAACCAATCTGATAATTTTATTCCGGCAATGTTATCAATTAGCTACAGTGAAGTGGAACTTTGAGTTATTAACCCTTCCAGTAACTTTACACCAGTCATGTGCATACCTTTCACTTCTTCCCCACCGATATGGACAAAACAACAGGCAGAGCCAGACCCAGAGGCATGCCACCCGGCAGGTCTGTTCGAGGTCGTGCTGACATGATTTCATGCGGCCCTGGACCATTCGATCAGCTGGACAGTCACTATTGTTATGTCATTGAGCTACCTCAGCCCGGCGACCATATGGGCTTGAAAACTGCTATCGCCTGCACTCTGGCCATGGTGTGCACCAGTCCAGCACGGCCGTCACTACATAAACAGCTGTTTGCGGTGCGTTACACAGTGAGTTTGGTCTGTCAGTGGGAAGCACTACACTAATTACACTACCTGATTGATGTATTCACATGATAGATGTTTTAAAGCACCTTAGGCCTCCAATTTAGCATGCAATGTGGTTTCTGCCCTTAAACCGCTGCTGTGCGTCAAATCCTGACTTTTCCCGGGGACTTTTGTTGGCGTGTATCCCACTCTGCCATGCAAAAACTCAGGTGTTAGACCCCTTGAAACATCTTTTCCATCACTTTTCTGGCCAGCATAAATGTTTGTAGTTTTCAAAGTTCGCCTTCCCATTGAAGTCTATTGCGGTTCGCGAAAGTTTGCGCGAACCAAACATTTTGCGGAAGTTCGCGTTCGAGGTTTGCGAACCGAAAATCGGAGGTTTGAGCCATCTCTAATAACGACCACCATGACTGCTGTGGCCCTGATCGAGCCCTTGTGACCTAAATTTTCCAGCATACCCTATCGATCCTTTTGACCAATTTCAGCCTCCTGATATGCAGTAAAGTAGGCCCCAATAGTTCATCTGATGTTTTACATACCAGATCTGCTCTCCAGTCAGAGCAGTGAAAACGAAGATACCGGTAGATGTTCTGCTAATATTTTGATACAAGTTTGATCTTGGTTTAGGAGAGCTATAGGTCTGTAAGAGCTTAGGGGTTGAGGATTGTAACTAGGGTTGAGGCTTTTCTTTGCTAATATTTTTAATATCAGTTTTCCATTCCTTTTTATACCTACACATATTATTTGTGTTTATGTTTTGATTAATTTCTTATCTTTCATTTAAGCAGAAAGGTAATTTTTTTTACATTCATAATTTTTTTTAAATCAATTTTCAAGTGTTTTTTTTTTATTTTATTTTTTTAAGTAAGTTAACATAGCTTTTTTTATAGCTCTCACTAAGGCCTAAAAGGGTCTTATCAACCTGATTTCTATGTCCATTACAGTACCCAATTATGGACTGTCTAAAAGAATCCCACAGCCAGGATTGCTGGGCTTGATAGTGAGCTCTCTTAGTCCTCTAAGTAAACAGCTTAAGAGACCCTCAACCAGCTATCAAAGTCCAGGCAGGCAGATAAATACTCCAGAAATGTCCAAGGGCCAAAGGTCAATGAGTGAGAGGCAATATTTAAACCTGGCACAACACAAGTAAGGTGTCAGGGATCTCTATGCTGGAAATCATGGGAACCATAGTTTACAATACTGTAGTAATGCTTTATTAATTCTTGAGAAGTGACTATGTTGCCCCCCCCCCCCCCCAAAAAAAAAAAGAAATGAAAAGCTTTGTCAACAGTGTAGAAATCTGTAAATTGAGGAACCTTGAAATATTCTCCTAAGCAAGAGGGTCATTGTTTGATCTCTCCCTAGCTATAAGATTTCCAGGTCTTATCAGTTACTAGTATTTGGTTCATAGGTGTTAACTATATAAATCAAATACAGTATCTGATTCAATACTCTCTAAGTGAATTTCCAATGTCTCTTTATGGCACAATTAGTACAGATATTATAACACTAACTATTTGGGAACTGAAAGTAAAAAAATATTATTGTAAAGACTCCAAGTTGACTTTAAATGACAACTGACGTGAGAGGTATATGGAGGCTGCCATATTTATTTCCTTTTAGGTAATACCAGTTGCCTGGCTGTCCTGCTGGTCCTCTGCCTATAATACTAATAGCCATAGACCATGAACAAGCATGCAGCAGATCAGGTGTTTCTGCCATTTTTGTGAAATCTGACAGGATTAGCTGCATGCTTGTTTCTGGTGGGACTTACACACTACTGCAGCCAAATAGACTAGCAGGGCTGCCAGGCAACTAGTATTGCATAACAGGAAATAAAGTGCCAGAAGATTAATGAGCCCAAGCAGAATGTGCCTCAGAGGTGTCTTCTGCTTGGGTTCATTAATCTTCTGGCACTTAATTCGGCCTGAGGAAGTGGGCACAGACCCACGAAACGCGTTGCCAGTGCAAATAAAAGTTTGCTGTTTAGTATACCAATTTGTCTTCATTGAGGTAAGCCACCTCAACCTTTTCATTTTAGCTGTTTTTAATGCAGTTTTATCATACTTTGGGCGCCTCTTTTCTCCTTTGTGTTATTCTGGATACGTGGCTTTCAGCTTCTCCATATATATTGAGAGATAAGTATATTCATTAATGGCAGGCATTGGGATAGGGGTTGAGAGAACCCTAAACAAATGTTATTTTTGGCACTGCATGTAGAGATTGAAACTGCATCTTGAAGGGACTTTAGGCACAAGGGCCCTATTTTAATTTACACTATTTACACTACTGCTCATGGCCTTAAGTTTATTCACCCCCATCTGCAATTTTGATGTTGTTTTTATGTTTTGTGATTGTCATGCATGCATAAATGGCTCAAGGTAATCATTTCAATGGTGATTTTTCTAATTTTATCTATTTATTGTATTTATAAAGCGCCAACATATTACGCAGCGCTGTACATTAAGGTTACAGACAATATTTAGGGTGACATACAGCAATAAGACAATACAGGAATACAAGAAAAACCAGATGACGTGGCACAGTATGAGTACAAGGTAATGCTTAGTCAGTCACTGGATGGGAGCATGAAGATTAGGCAAGTGGAGTTCACTCAGATCCATAAAATGGGTGTATGGTAATGGAGGTGCCTGGGCAGGTAGGAGACATAAGGAGGAGGACCCTGCCAGAAGGCTTACAATCTAGAGGGAGTGGTGGGGACACAGAAGGTAGGGGACCAGAGTTCAGCTGCGGGTTTAGAGCACTAGTAGGCCAGGGTAAAAAGGTAAGTTTTGAGGTCCTTCTTGAAGATGTTGAAGGAGGGGGAAACCCTAATGGAGGGAGGTAAGGAGTTCCATAGTGTTGGAGCAGCTCTTGAGAAGTCATGGAGGCATGCATGGGATTGGGTGATGCGGGGTACAGTCAGGCGAAGTTCATTGGAGGAGAGTGAGCGGCTAGGTGTGTACCTCTGGGTAAGATTGGAAATGTAGGTTAGGCAGGTTTTGGGGACAGATACACCGTATCTTGAATCTGATTCTGGACTGGATAGGAAGCCAGTGGAGGGATTCACAAAGGGGATCTGCCATGGTGGAATGATGGGAGGAGTGGATAATTCTGGCTTTTTTAATAAATAAACAATTTTTACTTGACTCAGAGTGCAGTGCAGTGGATTCTGCCAGTTCTTTTATTTTTTGTGTTATTTTTGGTAGTAGGGTCATTTTCACTGCTGTGATTATGCCGGCTCAGGAAATTGTAGGACTATTCTAGACTTTTAATCCCTGCATCTCTTGAAAGTGTACCTGAAGCGATTTTTTCCATAGTAAGTGGAACACACAGGCATGTTCCTTGCTTTGGGCAATCACATGCCTGTGAGACTTTTTTCACAATTTAGAGACCCACCATTTGCCAGTAAATCATCCCTGAAATCTTCAACAAGGAGCTTAAGCAAGGATCTGTAGCCTTTTTTCTGATGTCTAGTCTCTCCTAGGACTATTCACTGAAGGCATGACACAAAAATACTATGTTCAAAAATGTGCCTGTTGAAAGCCACATGCACACTATTGGGCTGCTAAATGCCTAGCTAGTTATCAACTAAAACATACATGGTGTAATTTTAATCGTGATAAGTAGTAGAATATATTTTAGGGTTAAGGCCTATGTCATGTGAATTCCTTTTATTGATAAACTGAATCAAAAGCGATAACATTGTTATTTTCATATACTCTCTGCCAAAGTAAAATCAAATAAAATCTCCAATGTGACATAATTTAAAAGACAATAAATTGATATCTTAGTTACTCAGTTTTTTAAATATATATGTAATAATGGTGTATTATTGTTATTTTTGCAAATAAAAGCTTGTAATTATTGATAGGGTACCCACTTTTACATTAATTATTCTGGTTTCAGCATCAGAAACACTTCCTAGATCTACAGTGGCTTGCAAAAGTATTCGACCCCCTTGAAGTTTTCCACATTTTGTCATATTACTGCCACAAACATGAATCAATTTTATTGGCATTCCACGTGAAAGACCAATACAAAGTGGTGTGCATGTGAGAAGTGGAACAAAAATCATACAGGATTCCAAACATTTTTTACAAATAAATAACTGCAAAGTGGGGTGTGCGTAATTATTCAGCCCCCTTTGGTCTGAGTGCAGTCAGTTGCCCATAGACATTGCCTGATGAGTGCTAATGACTAAATAGAGAGCACCTGTGTGTAATCTAATGTCAGTACAAATACAGCTGCTCTGTGATGGCCTCAGAGGTTGTCTAAGGCCTGGTGCACACCAAAAACCGCAAGCACATCCGCAAAACGGTAGCGTTTTTAGCTGCGTTTTTTCTTATTTTGAAGCGTTTTGCTAGCATTTTGCGGTTTTGTGCTGCGGTTTTTGGTACAGCAGATTACAGATATTGTTACAGTAAAGCTGTTACTGAACAGCTTCTGTAGCAAAAACGCCTGGCAAACCGCTCTGATGTAGCATTTTTCAGAGCGGTTTGCGTTTTTCCTTTACTTTACAATGAGGCAGAAACGCCTCCGCAATCCAAAATCTGCAGCAGCCCGGGAATATGCGTTTCTGCAAAATGCCTCCCGCTCTGGAGTGCACCACCCCATTGAAATACATTACCCTAGCGTTTCCACATCCGCAATCGGATCTGAAAACGCGACTGAACCGCTCTGGTGTGCACTAGGCCTAAGAGAATATTGGGAGCAACGACACCATGAAGTTCAAAGAACACACCAGACAGGTCAGGGATAAAGTTATTGAGAAATTTAAAGCAGGCTTAGATCTACAGATCTCTGCAGCTCGTCCAGAATCACCATGGGCCTCTTGACTGCATTTCCGATCAGCGCTCTCCTTGTTTGGCCTGTGAGTTTAGGTGGACGGCCTTGTCTTGGTAGGTTTACAGTTGTCTGAATGCTCGCTTGAACAGTGCTCCCTGGGATGTTCAAGGCTTTGGAAATCTTTTTGTAGTCTAAGCCTGCTTTAAATTTCTCAATAACTTTATCCCTGACCTGTCTGGTGTGTTCAGTGTAACTCAGTGTAACGATTGGTGTAACACAGAGAGGATCTGATCATCGGTGATCTGCAGTATCACCGAAAATACAGATATATACCCGATTATTGATGATCTGCAGTATCACCGATAATCAGATATATTACTAACCTCTGGACACCTGAGTAATATGAGTGTTTGGTGCAACAGTAATACTTTGAGGAGAGCACCCGTATTGAGGGTGCAAGGCAGTAAGAGATACTGCTCAGAGAACAGATTCCTTCCAATGGCCTGATGCTCCCCAAGGGGCGGAGCCAGGCTGAGAGTGGGAAGGACCAGAGAGTGAGTGACACCAATGGTGAAGTGTCACTGACAGGTCTGTGAACTATCTCCAAACAGGGAAGATAGTTCTCGAGGTCGGACAGGCCAGGTCGGCAACAGACAGACAGATCAGGTACAGAGACAGGAGACAGATACGGAATCTTAAGACAAGCAGGGTTCAGCAACAGAGTATCAGATATAGCGAAGTACCAAATCAGAGATCAAGAGAATGGTCAGGAAAGCAGAAAGTCATAACATATAATAACAATGCCTAGTCTTAGGTGTGAGCTCTGTGATCATCAACACCCTGGAACTAGTCTGATATATAACAGAGTGATAATACAGTTCCCTAGTCTTGGGTGTTAGTTCCTTGATCATCAACACCCTGGAACTAGTCTGAAGTATAACTGAATGGTAATACAGTTCCCTAGTCTTGGGTGTGAGTTCCTTGATCATCAACACCCTGGAACTAGTCTGAAGTATAACAGAATGGTAATACAGTTCCCTAGTCTTGGGTGTGAGTTCCTTGATCATCAACACCCTGGAACTAGTCTGAAATATAACACAGAAAATATCACAGATACTGACAAGGTCTGAGTGCTACCACGTAGTGATCGCAACGCCAGACACCAGAGAAATGACCAGCACCCAGTATATATACACAAGCGCTCTCCGGCGCCTCCCCTAAGTGCTGAACCAATGAAACCTGATAGAATTGTCAGCTGATCGGCTAGATCAGCTGACACCCTTCTGACTGTCATAAAGGCTCTGCCTCTCAGCGCGCGCGCGCGTCCTTCTGAACCTGTGTGGACTATCAGTCCCAGCCACACTAGACATGTGTTGTAATGTATCTGCTGGTTTGAACGCGGGGCCAGCCGCACCGCTGTCAGAGCATGCGGCGGTTTCCCCGCGTTCAGCCATACTGCTGGTGGTGGGCCCATGCGTGCAAACCGCCGTGTCGGACGCGGAATCCGCCGCCTTGTTCACTGGGCATGCGGCAGTTTCTCTGCACTCCGTCAGGCTAGTGGATGCAGGCCCATGTGCGGCTTTTCCGCGTTTTCTCACAGTACCCCCCCCCCCCCCCCCCCCCTGAGGAGTGGACTCTGGACAGCTCCTACCCGGTTTCTCAGGATATAAAGCGCGGAACTCCCTCCTTAATTTATCCGCATGCATGCGACACTCAGGTACCCATGTTCTCTCCTCAATACCATACCCTTTCCAGTGAACTAGATACTGCACTGAGTTCTGTACAACACGTGAGTCTAAAATCTTTTCTACTTCGTACTCAGGTTGGTCATCTACCATCACAGGAGGAGGAGGAGTGGAACCTACATGAACTGCTGGCTTAAAGAGAACCTGTACTGAGTAAAAATATTTAAAATAAACACATGAGGTAACTTCAAATGAACATTACAGAGTTACCTTGCCATCAGTTCCTCTCAGAAGCTCACCATTTTCTTCTGACAATAATCCCTTCCAGTTCTGACAATATTTTGTCAGATCTGAAATATATCAGTTGCTGTCAGTAAAATATCAGTTGCTGTCAGTTATAGCTGAGAGGAAAACAGATGTACCAGGTAATGTCCATGTTTCCCTATGGCTCAAGTGGGCGATGTTACAGTTTAACTGTGTGCTGACCAGAAAGCTGTTATGGTAATGGCTATTTTTAAAATGGAGGACGGAAAATTTCCTTGATCATAGTGAACAAATAGGATGCGGGACAGGAGAAAGACACTGAGGAGTAGACTACATGGAAGGTAAGTATGACTTGTGTATGCTTATTTTGACTTTTATTTTCAGTACAGGTTTTCTTTAAGCAGGGACACATGAAAGGATCTTACACCACGCATGCTGGCAGGGAAATCAATGGCATAAGTAACATTGTTGATCTTCCTGGTTACTGGAAAAGGGCCCACAAATCTGGGTCCTAACTTGGGCGAGGGCTGTTTCAGGGTCAAATGACGCGTGGACACCCAGACCAAGTCTCCTGGCCGGAACTTCCACTCTAAGGAGCGTTTCTTGTCAGCTTGACCTTTCTGACTTTGAAAAGCCTTCTCCAAATTATTTTTCACGATCCCCCAAATGTTCTTAAATGACTTTTGCCAAACCTCCAAAGCTGGAAACGGAGTGGAAGCTACTGGCAGTGGGGAGAACTTAGGCAACTTTCCAGTTACCACCTGAAACGGAGAAAATCCAGAGGAAGAGCTGTTCAAATTATTGTGCGCAAATTCTGCAAACGGCAAGAACTTGACCCAATCATTTTGCGCATCCGCAACATAACACCTTAGAAACTGTTCCAATGACTGATTAATTCTCTCAGTCTGACCATTAGACCAATGGTGGTAGCCCAACGAAAATGACAGTTCCATGCCCATTTGATGACAAAATGCCCTCCAAAATTTGGAAACAAATTGGACTCCCCGATCTGACACAACGTTTTCCGGAATGCCATGTAGCCAGAAAATGTGGATGATGAAAAGATCGGCCAACTCCTGGGCCGAGGGGAGTCCTTTCAGGGGCACAAAATGGGCCATTTTACTGAAATGGTCGACTACCACCCAAATGACCGACATGCCCTCAGACCTCGGAAGCTCACCCACAAAATCCATGGACAAATGGGTCCATGGTTCACTCGGGGTGGGCAAAGGCTGCAACGTTCCCACAGGTGCCAGACGGGAGGGTTTGCTTTTTGCACATACTGCACACCCTCTAACATACTCCTTGCAGTCAATTGCCAATGAAGGCCACCAAGCACACCTAGCAACAAGGTCCTGTGTTCTGGTGGCCCCAGGATGTCCAGCATTTTTGTGGGAGTGTACCATCTGCTATATCTGGAGACGAAATGGCAGTGGTACAAACATCACCCCTTCAGGCTTTCCTTCAGGGACATCCTGCTGGAAGGGCCTTAAAGTCTCCATCCAGTTTTTCCAGGTCTCTGTGGCTGCCAACACCTCCCTGAATACTTCATTAATGAGTTCCTGAAAGACGGCCGGGGCGTTACACAACCCGAAGGGCATCACCAGGTACTCGTAATGCTCATCGGGTGTGTTAAAGGCCGTCTTCCACTCATCGCCCTCTCAGATCCGCACCAGGTTGTATGCACCCCGCAAATCCAATTTCGAGAAAATCTTAGCATTGGTGACCTGAGTGAATCAATCGTCTATCAAAGGCAATGGATAGCGATTTTTTACTGTGATTTTATTCAGGCCCCGGTAATCAATGCATGGCCGAAGGCCTCCGTCTTTTTTCTTTACAAAAAAGAAACCTGCTCCGGCAGGCGACCGGGAAGGGCGAATGAAACCCTTAGCTAAGTTTTCACGGATGTACTCTCGCATGGCCACTTTTTCCGGCCCAGACAAATTGTAGAGATGACCTCTAGGGGGCATACAACCAGATCGGAGATCGATGGGGCAATCAAAGGGGCGATGTGGAGGTAGTTTATCTGCAGCTTTGGGACAGAACACATCTGAAAATTCAGAATATTGTTCCGGTACTCCCTCCACATGAATCCTGGTCTTACCCAAGGTCACCCTCACTAAACAATGATGAAAGCAATGGGCTGACCAGCTTGTTAGCTGACCAGTGGCCCAATCAATCCGAGGGGAGTGAAGGTGTAACCAAGGCATGCCAAGGATGATAGTGGAGGTTGTCATGTGTAACACAAAAAAATGCAACTTCTCCCTATGCAGCACCCCTATAGTGACTCCCACCTCTGGTGTCTGAGACAGAGGACGGCTACGTTGCAGGGGGGAGTCATCCACTGCCGTAACCTGGATAGGTGGTGTTACCGGGGTGAGCGGAATACCCAATTTTTTAGCAAATTCGTAATCCATAAAATTAGCTGCTGAGCCTGAATCAACGAAGGCCTCAGTGACTTCAGATTTATCTTCCCATGCAATCGTACAAGGAAGAAGCAACCTTTTATTATCTAGGGGTAAAAGTTGTACGCCTAGGGTATTACCCCCAACTACTCCTAGGCAGTAGCATTTCCCGATTTCCTTGGGCAATTCTGTACTCTATGAACCCCCTCTGCACAATAAAGACACAACTGCTCTGAAATCCTGCGTCTCCGCTCCACCCGAGACAACTTCGACCGGCCAATCTGCATCGGCTCGGGTGGAGGCGAAACTGGAGGAGGTGGAGTCACAGGAGGCGCAGCGTAGGACACCATCTTTACATGGTTTCTACCCCGGGTCTGTCTCTGATAGCGTAGCCTACGGTCGATCCTGATGGCCGATGAAATGGCCTCATCAATGGTCTTAGGTTCAGGCTGACTTAACATAAGATCAGAGACCTCATCTGACAACCCTGATAAGAAACAGTCTAACAGGGCAAAGGTGTCCCACTTGGCTGATACTGACCATGTAACGAATGTGGAATCGTCTCCGTGGTCAGCTCACCAGCCAAATGGGAATTGTACAGATCCAGGATAAGGTACAATCAGGCAGGGCTGGATAGCCCACAGGGAACAGAGCAAAGGGACAGAACCAATGTGTGCCCACCAAACTAGTCGCCACCCAGCAACGGCGAACACACAACGGCGGAAACGAAGTAGGAAACGCAATCGCAAGAATGGCGATTGCCAATAGCGACACAAGACTGAGCAGGACAGAGCACCAGGGTAGCAAAGGCACAGCAAATCATACAAAGATTCAGATCCACAGGTTCTAATAATCTAGTCATACCCAGAGTCCACTTGGAAACTTTTGGTCCCAGAGCCTTCTGTCATGCTGCCCCTATGTTTTGGAACTCCTTACCTCAACAGATCAGGACAGCCCCATCCCTGGATGTGTTTAAATCCAGACTGAAAACCCACCTGTTCAGTCTGGCATTTGCAGAAATATAACTTTTGTTGTGTGAATACTTCATCCTACTAACTACTGAATCTGAGAGAGCCTAAGCGCTTTGAGTCCTATGGGAGAAAAGCGCTATAGAAATGTTATTGTATTGTATTGTATTGTAAAGAGAAAGATAAGGAAAATAACAAACGCTAGCTGAACGCGAACACCGCACATATTCGCAACAGTGCACGCGTTCGTGCGCTGTCTCCGCGTGTTACGCACAACAGAGACAAGCACGCCTAACTAACCAAAGACAGACAAACACGAAACAGAGAACGCGAGCACTTGCTTAACGGTTACCTCACCGAGCCTACAGCAAGCGTTCGTATCAGACAAGACAGACAAACGTGAAACAGGAACTAGGCAGAAAGGATCCACCGCTCTTCCGTCAGAGCAAGTGTGATCCAAGCAGAAACACAGATCAGAAAGATCCACAGCCGCTACCGCTAGTGGTTAGTGCGATCCAGGAAGACAGATCAGAAGGATCCACAGCACCAGCTCCAGAGACTAGTGCGATCCAGGAAGACAGATCAGAAGGATCCACAGCACTAGCTCAAGGCGAGTGCGATCCAGGTAGACAGAACAGAAGGATCCACAGCACTAGCGCAAGGCGAGTGCGATCCAGGGAAGACAGATCAGAAGGGGCTACCAGTAACAACCGCTGTTCTGGTTAGCACCCAGACACACAGAACGACTTCCTATCGACCACCGCTGGGACAGGACAGTCGCAACAGACAAACAAACAGATAAGCAATCCTAACGGCACTAAAGAAACTGCCTACTGCAGTCCCCAGAATTACTCTAAGATAACTTCAACAAGAAGTAGCATGGCTGACACTCTCTAGGAGTGTTTACTAGAAACCCTGAAGGAATGACCAGCAAAGGACTGTGGGTAATCCCAACCTTTATACTGCCAGTCATCACAGGAGGCAGGTAGGGGATTTGCATAACGAATGTATGCAAATTCCTCAGCAGCAAGCTGCAATACTGACAAAAAGTCTCTCTTAAAGAGACCTGCAGAATGCAGACCTGAACAGTGGTCAAAAAGCTGCCTGTCTGCACAGGCAGCTGAGCAGATTCTAACAGACCACCTTCTGAATTCAGCAGCATACTCCTCGCCCGGACTCTTGCCTTGACGTAATAACTTGAGCTTCCACTCAGAAGTCGAGGCAATGTCTGGATCATCGTAAATTATTGCCATAGCTTTAAAAAATTAATCTACAGAGGTTAGGGCTAAGTCTCCAGCGGGTAGACTGTACGCCTAGGTCTGAGAATCGCCTGATAACAAAGTCTTAATAAATGTGACCCTTTGGCCCATGGTTCCTGAAGATCTAGGTCTCAACTCAAAGTATGATAACACTCTACTCCTAAAATTTCGGAAATCAGATCTGTGACCAGAAAAATTTTCAGGTACAGGCATACGTATGTCTGTGCTAGGAGGAGATCGCACTTCGTCCACAGCCGTCTGGAGGGTTTGTAAAGACCCGGACAAAGCGTCAATTAACGCCCGGTGATTACCCAGCACTTGGTTGATGGTATCCACCGAAGTGGTAAGTGCGCCCAGACGGTCGGTGTGTGCGTCCATTTGCATTTTTGGTCTGGCGTTCTGTAACGATCGGTGTAACACAGAGAGGATCTGATCATCGGTGATCTGCAGTATCACCGAAAATACAGATATATACCCGATTATTGATGATCTGCAGTATCACCGATAATCAGATATATTACTAACCTCTGGACACCTGAGTAATATGAGTGTTTGGTGCAACAGTAATACTTTGAGGAGAGCACCCGTATAGAGGGTGCAAGGCAGTAAGAGTTACTGCTCAGAGAACAGATTCCTTCCAATGGCCTGATGCTCCCCAAGGGGCGGAGCCAGGCTGAGAGTGGGAAGGACCAGAGAGTGAGTGACACCAATGGTGAAGTGTCACTGACAGGTCTGTAAACTATCTCCAAACAAAAAATGATTGTTTTACTAATATGTATTTGTAACAATGATAGCAAATTACCGGTAGCAATACATTTCACAATTACCATCTGTCACATGGGCGTCCCTACATATGGCAAAATAGGGCAGTTGCCTCTCCCTGGCCGCCAGCTGCCCCCCCCTGGCCGTCCACTACTAACATTTACTAAAGTTCCCGATCGTTCATTCATTCTCCCCACAGCGCTCTTACTACATTCTCCTTCCGCCCCCTGGCCAATAGAGACACAGCTCTTCCCCACCTCTCCGCCCCTTCCTTATAGCATAGTATCCTATCCACAGAGCTTGTGGATCTGCCACTGGCCCGCCTTTGCCCCGCACCCACCAGCCAGACGTTCGAGGTCTCGAGTGCTGCTACAATGCATCCCCCTGAATGTGATAACATGGCAGAGGTGAGGGCGAGCTGCGGGGGTGGGAGACTGGAATCAGTGTAGAGGAGAGAGGACAAGTCTCCTGACAGGCAGCTGTTCCCTGTGTGAGCCCAGAGCTGTGTATATCGGCATGTAGCATATGAACAGTAGGATGCTGATATACACAGCTCTGAGCGGCTCACAGTGCATAGCTGCCTGTCAGGAGACTCACACATCCCCTGCTCTAATCAGTGTGCTGCCAGGAGATCAGGAGATTGTCACTCCTGATAAAAACAGAGACTGACCACCTGCTGGGGAGAAAGAGCAGCAATAAATACATACATGCTGACAGTGTGGGGGGAAGGGTGGGGAAATAAACAAGGGCACACTAAGTTAGAACAATTATCTAGGACTTTGCTCAGGGACCAGGGTGCCCATAGATCTAACGATTGTGGGCAGATCCACTAAGAGACAGATCTCTCTCTGACTAATCTGATCAGAGAGAGATCTGTCAGCTGCCCATACACCACAAGCTGATTCTCGATTGATTTCAGCATGAACTCTGTCGAGAATCAGCCTTGTGACCCCACATCCACCCCTGCACTGACCCCATAATGTAAAGTGTGTCCCCGGGTTCCCTGTGCAGTGTATGTTACCTGTCAGTGTCCGTCTCTGCACTGCCTCACATACATATGCTCTACGTAGTTGTCGGGGTATGCGTATACATCAACATGCACCCACGTATATGGCAGTAGCCACCCAGGATGTGTGTATGTGAAGCAGTGCTGAGACATTGGTGGACACAGACAGGTAACGTACACGCACAGGGCACCTGGGCGCACACTTTACATTGGGGGACAGCACAAGGGGTTCTGTAGCGTTCGTGGGGGTCCCTTTCACTACCTGAACTGGGGGTCCCTGTCACTACCTGAACTGGGGGTCCCTGTCACTACCTGAACTGGGGGTCCATTTCACTACCTGAACTGGGGGTCCATTTCACTACCTGAACTGGGGGTCCCTGTCATTACCTGAACTGAACTGGGGGTCCCTGTCACTACCTGAACTGGGGGTCCCTGTCACTACCTAAACTGAATTGGGGGTCCCTGTCATTACCTGAACTGAACTGGGGGGTCCCTGTCACTACCTGAACTGAACTGGGGGTCCCTGTCACTACCTGAACTGAACTGGGGGTCCCTGTCACTACCTGAACTGGGGGTCCCTGTCACTACCTGAACTGGGGGTCCCTGTCACTACCTGAACTGGGGGTCCATATCACTACCTGAACTGGGGGTCCATTTCACTACCTGAACTGGGGGTCCCTGTCATTACCTGAACTGAACTGGGGGTCCCTGTCACTACCTGAACTGGGGGTCCCTGTCACTACCAGAACTGAACTGGGGGTCCCTGTCTTTACCTGAACTGAACTGGGGGGTCCCTGTCACTACCTGAACTGGGGGTCCCTGTCACTACCTGAACTGAAGGTCCCTGTCATTACCTGAACTGGGGGTCCATTTCAGTACCTGAACTGGGGGTCCCTGTCACTACCTGAACTGAACTGGGGGTCCCTGTCACTACCTGAACTGGGGGTCCCTGTCACTACCTAAGCTGTGGGTCTCTGTCACTACCTGAACTGGGGGGCTCCTTTCACTACCTAAACTGTGGGTCTCTGTCACTACCTGAACTGGGGGGCTCCTGTCACTACCTAGACTGTGGGTCTCTGTCACTACCTGAACTCGGGGGGCTCCTGTCACTACCCACACTGGAGGGCTCCTGGCGCTACCTTAACTATCCAGGCCAGCCAGCCCAGCATCACCACCAGTCAACCAGCCCAGAATCACTGCCAAAAAGGCCACAGCATCACTGCCAGCCAGGCCAGCCCAGCATCACCGCCAGCCAGGCCAGCCCAGCATCACCGCCAGTAGAGGAAAATTCAGAAGCCAGGTGAGAGGTGTCTACCATATTAAGGGGCATTCTGTCTATATTGTGAAATGCTGTCTATTTATGTGCCTCATGACTGCTGAATTTGTCTTGTTGGGGGCCTCACGGTTTGTTGGGAGCCTCATGATTGCTGAATTTGTCTTGTTGGGGGCCTCATGTTTTGTTGGAGGCCTCATGATTGCTGAATTTGTCTTGTTGGGGGCCTCATGATTGCTGAATTTGTCTTGATGGGGGCCTCATGATTGCTGAATTTGTGTTGTTGAGGGTCACATGATTGCTGACTGCGAGACTATGGAAAAAGCTGAATCATCATCATGATAGCATTAAACCTACTTTTTTAGTTTTTTTAAAAACAGAAAATGAAAACTGGGACATTCTAAAAAGATGAATACATTTTTCAGGAGTAGGATGGATGAAATTGTTTATCTTCACAGTTTATTTTCAACTTGGATTTTCCATAATGTTCATGTACGAGTTAAAACGTTTGTATTTAGTTTAAATTGCCATGTTGGTACTTTGCGATAGATAAGTGACTTTTGGGTTGCAGTTTGGACACTCGGCCTCCAAAAGGTTCGCCGCCACCACTGTCCTAGTCTAATGTCCCACCATTGCTTAATTCATGTAAATTTAGCTCCACCCGTGACCACACCCGCATTCTGGTCCTTGGCCACACCCATTTTTTGGCGCGGCGCGCTACGCGCGCCGCACAGCTTACCGCCCCTCCTTTTTGCCCCCCCCTGGAAAATTTTCTGCGGACGCCCATGATCTGTCATTTAAAAAACAAACAAATACATACTAGCAATTCACCCCTCTGGGTTTGCAGGTTAAAAAAGTAGCATATGCGTATATTCAACTGTCTGTAAACTCCCCAATTAAGATTGAGATGGACTGAGATGTAACGTTTATTGCTTGCCACTTTTGGGTTCAGATCATTGTGATTGTATTAGTATTCTGGAGATGTGCTCATATTATTGTAAAATGCTGTGGTACAGCATTGAAGCAATGTTTATTGGCAGTTGTTTGTTTGCATGACTCTTATTCTGCATCAATAAAGAAAAAAAAAAAGTAACACATGGCATGCGATTTGCATGACAGTATTTATAGCTTTCTTGGCAACAAAAAAATGTCAGCCCACTGGTTTGCTGGCTAAAAATTAGAATGTGGCATCCCATTTACAGTGATGTGAAAAACTATTTTCCCCCTTCCTGATTTCTTATTGTTTTGCATGTTTGTCAAACTTAAATGTTTCTGCTCATCAAAAAACGTTAATTATTAGTCAAAGATAACATAATTGAACACAAAATGCAGTTTTAAATGATGGTTTTTATTATTTAGTAAGAAAAAAAACTCCAAATCTACATGGCCCTGTGTGAAAAAGTGATTGCCCCCCTTTTTAAAAAATAACTGTGGTTTATCACACCTGAGTTCAATTTCTGTAGTCACCCCCAGGCCTGATTACTGCCACACCTGTTTCAATCAAGAAATCACTTAAATAGGAGCTATCTGACAAAGAGAAGTAGACCAAAAGCACCCCAAAAGCTAGACATGCCAAGATCCAAAGAAATTCAGGAACAAATGAGAACAAAAGTAATTGAGATCTATCAGTCCGGTAAAGGTTATAAAGCCATTTCTAAAGCTTTGGGACTCCAGCGAACCACAGTGAGAGCCATTATCCACAAATGGCAAAAACATCGAACAGTGATGAACCTTCCCAGGAGTGGCCGGCCGACCAAAATTACCCCAAAAGCGCAGAGAAAACTCATCCGAGAGGCCACAAAAGACCCCAGGAAAACATCTAAAGAACTGCAGGCATCACTTGCCTCAATTAAGGTCAGTATTCACGACTCCACCATAAGAAAGAGACTGGGCAAAAACGGCCTGCATGGCAGATATCCAAGGCGCAAACCACTTTTAAGCAAAAAGAACATTAAGGCTCGTCTCAATTTTGCTAAAAAACATCTCAATGATTGCCAAAACGTTTGGGAAAATACCTTGTGGACCGACGAGACAAAAGTTGAACTTTTTGGAAGGTGCGTGTCCCGTTACATCTGGCGTAGAAGTAACGCAGCATTTCAGCAAAAGAACATCATACCAACAATAAAATATGGTGGTGGTAGTGTGATGGTCTGGGGTTGTTTTGCTACTTCAGGACCTGGAACGCTTACTGTGATAAATGGAACCATGAATTCTACTGTCTACCAAAAAATCCTGAAGGAGAATGTCCGGCCATCTGTTCGTCAACTCAAGCTGAAGCGATCTTGGGTGCTGCAGCAGGACAATGACCCAAAACACATCAGCAAATCCACCTCTGAATGGCTGAAGAAAAACAAAATAAAGACTTTGGAGTGGCCTGCGTAATATTACGCACCGAAGCCATGGGACCAGCAGGTCTAAATGACAAAATAGAATTGGCATGCATGATCCTTAATTGGCATGACCTTTATGAGTCATGTAATGAGGTGTTGTTACATGTATTGGTGACAGGAGATATCTATATGTGTAGAGTATCATTTCTCTGTTTCTGTATATGTTCAGGTTGGTAAGATGCTGGTGCGTTGGATCTGGATCATTGGTGCCCTTGAATGACCCCTCTCTGTATTAACTTCTACTAACCCCCGGTAACTGGTTTATGGGATATTCCCAGGTTTGATATGCCAAAAATTTTATTATATATATATTTCAGGGTACGAACTGTAGCTTTAAGGTTAATGTGGGCTGCAGCTAAGTCTGAATCCCCGAGGTCTTGCGTGTTTTTATATGTGTATGTTTTTAAACACAATATGGTGTTCACTATGTCACTATGCACGTAATACCGGGAGATATGCCGAACCGGATGTGTCACATTCTATAATTCAGCAAGAATTGTGTTGACAATTATGCTGTAATATTTACCCTTTATTTATAAGCTCTGCTAAAATATACACAGAGTATATATGCCACTGCGTACAGGGTGGAGTTAGCGGCTACAGCCGCTGATTATTGGTAGGCTTGGAAGAGGCAGAGATTTACTGCCCCTGTGCCGCCTTCCTTCCGCAATGACTTTTGGGTAAGGTAGTTTTTCTAGCCTGGTGACGCACGTCCGAGTATTCGGCAGTTTCTCCTTTTGATCTTCACACATAGGTGAACGCGGCACCCGGAAGAGGCGGGGGTTATCCCTGCATATACCGGATGTCCGCGGTCCGCCTCAGTAATTGGAGCATAGCGTGACCAAGCGTCTAGTAAGACGCGAAACGGCTGTCGCAAGCCCCGACTGATACCTGGCACCCCCACCTCCAACTCACCACCTCCACCACATTGATCCACAGCTGAAATTACCAATGGTATGTTACCTGTGATGGCGAATAAACACTGCAATACATTTGAAGACGGATGGTGCCCGGATGTCATTCTTTCTTCTCCTTGGTTGTAACAGTTAGTGTCTTTTCGTCTTGTGATCCGACGAGCACACGTCTGAGCAAGTGACTTCAAGGGTATCGGAGGAAGGGTGAGAGAAACATTTGTTTGCTTATTATCAATCACTCGTTTCTGCAGACTGTTTGGAAGGGAGTGCCACGCTATATATCTGGGTCTTAACATAGCAACATATAGCTTTTCTGACAACAGAAAATGTCAGCATTAGGCCTCTAGGTTTCCTGATTAAAAAGTAGAGTGTGACAACCCATTTGCTTGGCATGACTTGGCAATGCAAAGCACAGATAGCCTTCTTGGTAACAAAAAAAGAGCTTTCAGCCTGTGTGGGTAAATATTATCAGTTTATGTCCAGTGCTATTGTGCACAGAGGTATTTGTTGCTTTCAGCATATACTTTACTGCAATAGATGGTTATTCTTGTCTCGGTGTGAACTGCAATCATCCCCCCCTCCCCCCCCCCCAACTCTTCTATCACCAGCCTCATGAATATATGAGTAATAGTTGGAAACAAAGAATACTGACTGATTTCCTTGCTCTACCCAGTAGGAAGCCATGAATGAAGGTCACTTGCATTTTGAAAACAAAAGGTGAGCAATATTCTCCTGTCTGCCTCTATTCAACTAGTTGATGTCTTTGCATGCTAAAGTCGTGTATAATTGGAAAGAATAGTTTTTAATGCCAGTATGTTGAACTTTGACCTTAACATTGCTTCAGATTTTTATAAACACCCGTGAGCTAGCACACGCACATGTATATTTTTTGCATGTATTCCCATTAAATATTTATGTTCTGCAATTCCACCAACAACATATATGCTCCATCAATTCTACCAAGCTTGAAGTCTATGTTCTGTCCAATAGCCAATTAGATTAGGGTTAATTTATTTGGGCACAAGAGGGTTAATGATCAGTCCTTCAAAAAGTGATACTACAGTGGTTATCAGAGTACCAGTAGTTATCAAAGTAGAGTAGAAATAGTAGAAACAAGTAGAAGTAGAAAGAAAACTTGAAACAAAAAATGATTACACTTGATTATGAATTTTACTGCAATAATTAATATAATAATTATCCAGTAATAATATAGTGGACCCGATTGGACTCAGCTATTTCTGAGGGGGAAGATGGTACTGTGCCTCCGCTGGATCGCAAAGGTAAATATTGCCATCTGCTGCTGACCAAGGGAGCCAGCGCAGCATAGGAGGAAGGGGGAAGATTCATTAGGATCCAGAGGCTTCCTCTTTCCAAGGTAAGTACCCCCTCCCCCCCACCCCCCCCCCCCCCCCCCGGGGCACTTTTCTACAGGTTCTCTTTAAAGAGGAGCTGTCAGCCATACTATCTCAGAAAAAAACACACATATATATATAAGTCGATAAATACTTGCTCTACTTACATAACATGTATTGCACTGTCCACGTTTTGATTTTAGTGATTGTTCTACAGTAAAAAAAAGATTTTTGCATTTCCCATTTTGGCATTTTCCTATTTTTAGCATTTCCTATTTTGGCAAGTGTGGCTATTTTGAAGCCAATCCTGATGTCATTTCCTCCCTTACTCTCCTCTGTCTGATTGTGTATGCAGTGCCCGTCCTCCACTATAGAAAGTGCATTGTCTCAGCATGAGAAATACTAGCCAATCAGAGAGGAACAGTGGTGTGGGAGGGGAAAACAGAAGGGGAAAGTGGCTTCAGCCAATCAGGCTGTATTAGTTAAGTCTGAGGGGGAAGTAGAGAAGCAATAAAGGACAACCCAGCATGCCCTGCAAATTAATTTTTGCATACCAAATTTTGTGTGTACCAAATAAGAGTCGGGTAAACTGGAGAATGATTATTTAGAAGAGATTATTATTATAAGAAAAGTAATACTGATTTTAACTTTTGGATTCCCTGGTTAGCATCCTTATTGCTTGTTTACCAGATAAAAATAAAGAATTGATTTTTGATTGTATGCCCGACAGTTACACGTTTTGCCACATGCATATATTTTATTGGACCAATTTTATTCTTTTAGTAAACCCATGAACAATATATATTGTTTTCATATGTTTAACTAGGCTTTCTTCCTCTAGTCATTTGAATTGTTTAAAAATCAGATGGTGTTTTAGATCACATTCATATAAATATATACTTTGAAAGAGTTCACAAAATGTTAAGCCCCACTGTAATCTTGCTTTCTTTTTTCTTTTTTTTCTTTTTTAATCTCTTTCAAACTATGCTGTGAGACTCATGTCTGAGTTGTAATTTGTACCCATCCTCATTCACTAAGCTTCTCTTATTGGTCAACTGTCACTAGATGGTGACTGTTAGGCAATGGAAGCTGTTTAGTGGCAGAGAAAGTCAAAAGCACAATTTACGACTCAATCTGCCATCGTGTTGCCAGGAATAGTACTGACTCTGCAGACATGGAATAGCTGCATGAAACAGTGGATATTCTACACCTTCCTCTTAATATCTCTGTTTGACCAACCTGATGTAGAATGAGGGTGTGGGGGGGGGGGGGGAGACACTGAGAGCCCAATATAGTGCAGTATGTACTGGAGGGTTAAGATAAAACTGTAATATTGTAGGAGTTATACTCACAAAGCTGGGTTCCCTTCCAGGTACCCACTGTATAAGCAGGTGGGGAGATTAGACCTGTCCCCACTCAGGATTAAGAAGCCGCTCTCTGTAGATTGGAAGAAAGGGGCCAAATCCCCTCCACCAGGGGTGGACACTATATGTAAGCAAGGTTAAAGAGGCGCCAGTAGTATAAAAATAGATAAAACGTTTTTAACCATATTCATAGAACACAACAATATCAAAACCAAAACTTTTTTTAAACCAGTCGACGCCAACAATTACATACATTTCCACAGCTTTCATCACAAACCATGGATACGTAATACACCATACAGCCAATACAAAAGAATACTCAATAACTGTACAGATCCAGACGACTACAAAATCCAATCCCAGATACTGACCGACAAGTTTAGAACACGAAAATACCCTAAAAAATTTATCAAAAACGCTAGAATTAAAGCTACCAACCCACCCACCTCACCAAAAACAAGCAAAACCACACCTCAAGATAATACCACCAGATTCATCACTTAATTTAGTGCTCAACATAACCAAATCAGACAGATCCTTAGTAATAGATGGGAAATTTTGCTGCAAGACCCATTTCTGCAACCACTCTTGCCTACAACCCCATCTCTAACGTTCAGACGAGCACCGAACCTCAAAAAATATACTAGCCCCCAGCCACTTACGCACTAAAGTAACAACAGATCCCACACCCGGAAACCCCAAACCACCAGGATCCCACCCATGTAATAGCAAAAAATGTCAAGCTTGCCAATTTATTTATATCACAGACAACTTAACATCCAACACGACCAACTTAACGTATTCCATCAACTGCACATCAAGAAACGTAATTTTATGTTATATCCCGTCCCTGTGGATCCCAATATGTGGGCCGCACCACTCAGCTGGTGCGGGAGAGGGTCGGACAGCACAAAAGGAATATTCTAAAAAATGATCCACTGCACAGTCTGTCACGACACTTCACTACCCACCATCACAGTAATCCTGACCTGTTCACTATCACATTAATTGAACAAGTTTCCAATGCAAGATACCTTTGAAGTCTTGAAAAAATGAGAGATGTACTGGATACAAATCCTGAAAACCTTAATTCCAGCTGGCTTGAACGAGCAGCTGGAAAAAAGTTATTAATAACACAATCACCATAGTACCAAGTATTCTTTTATTGGTCTTCTCTTTTATCTCTCCTTTTATATAGAATTAACGTTATTATTGCATTTCTTTATAATAATATTTATACATTATTATTATTATTATTATTGATATATAAAGCGCCAACATATTCCATGGCGCTGTACAAAGTAAGAAACAAACATGGGGTACATAATACAGACAATGGTGTACTGTACACTAATATACAAGATACATAATTAGTGACACAATACAAAAAAATTATACAGCATACAGAATTGGTAATGACAGTGATAAAAGTAACATGATGAATAAAATGTATAATGTTTTCCAAGACACAAAACGGGGAGAGAGCCCTGCCCTTGCGAGCTTACAATCTAAAGGGAATGGGGAGAAACAAGAGGAGGGGTAGTATACGATAAAATATATAGAGGCAGCGTGTTTTAGGATACCTAGTAGGAGTGCAATTTGGTCTTAGGACAAAGGGAAGTGTCTTAAGGTAGCACATATGCTTGTCAGAACAAATGAGTTTTTAGAGAGCGTTTAAAAGTAACAAAGGTTGGCGAGTGACGGATGTGTTGTGGGAGGGGATTCCAGAGAAGGGGTGAAGCGCGTGCAAAATCTTGTAAGCGTGAATGTGAGGAGGTGATTCTAGAGGAGGACAACAGAAGATCGTGTGCAGATCTGAGATTGCGATTGGGTTTGTATCTGGAAATTATTGAGGATATGTACCGGGGAGAGAGATTGTGGAGAGCTTTGTAGGTTAGGGTTAGGCGTTTGAACTGGATCCTCTGGTTAATTGGCAGACAGTGAAGAGCTTGACAGAGAGGGTCAGCAGAGTAAGATCGAGAAGAAAGATGAATGAGACAAGCAGCTGAGTTCAGTACCGACTGAAGCGGGGTCAGTTTGTTAGAAGGTAGTCCACAAAGTAGTACGTTGCAGTAGTCCAGACGAGAAATTATAAGAGCATGTATTACCATTTTTGTTGTGTCTTGAGTGAGAAAGGGACGGATGCGAGATATATTTTTGAGTTGGAGATGGCAGGAGCTTGTTATGGAGTTAAGATGAGGAGGAATAAAAGAGAGAGAAGAGTCGAATATTACCCCCAAGCACCGTGCTTTGGGAACTGAAGTTATGGGAGTGTTATTAACATTTATAGTTACTTCAGGCAGAGAGGTGGCCAGAGATGGTGGAAAAATTATTAGTTCCCTTTTACTCATATTAAGTTTTAGGAAGCGAGAGGACATGAAGGAGGATATAGCAGACAAGCAGTCAGGAACACATTTGAGGAGAGAGTTAAGGTCTGGGTTCGAGAGGTACAGTTGTGTATCGTCTGCCTACAGGTGGTATTGAAACCCGAGTGAGTTGATTAAGTCAACAAGACAAGTCAATGTGCATTTAGATGGAAAAGAGGAGAGGACCAAGGACAGAGCCTTGAGGAACCCCGACAGACAAAGCATGAGGAGAAGAGATCTGATCTGACTGAGAAGGACCTTCCAGAGAGGTAGGAAGATAACCATATGAGAGCAAGGCCCTTTATTCCTACATATGAAAGTATTTGTAAGAGTAAGGTGTGGTCGACCGTATCGAATGCTGATGACAGATCAAGAAGGATGAGTATGGAAAATTGACCTTTGGATTTAGCTGTAAGAAGGTCATTGGCCACTTTGGTATGGGCATTTTTCGTGGAGTGGTTGGAGCGAAAGCCAGACTGGAACTAATCAAGTAGGGAGTTAGCTGTTTAATAATGGCTTAATTCTGCATGTATGTGGCGTTCAATTAGTTTGGATGCAAATGGGAGAAGTGAGACTGGGCGGTAGTTGGCAAGTGTGGTAGGATCTAGAGATTTTTAAGTAGTGGTGTCACAGCAGCCTTTTTGAGTGGCGACGGAAAGATGCCAGTGGAGAGGGACAGGTTAAATAGCGATGTTAGTGCAGGCATGAGAGATGAGGATAGCTGCGGAATGAAATGGGAGGGAACAGGATCCAAAGAACAAGTGGTTAGATTAGCTTTGGATATTATATAGGAGAGAGAATGTTCACAGAGTGTAGAGAAAGCAGTTAGAGAGCAGTCAATGAGAGGTGTGGAGAGGGATTTGAGGGCTGCGTGGAGAATTCACTTCTGATTTTGTCAATTTTATCAGTGAAGAATGTTGCAAATTCTTCAGCTGATAAGCAAGATGAAGGAGGAGGAGGCGGGGGATGGAGAACGGAGTTGAAGGTGCTGAACAAGCGTTTTGGATTGTGTAAATGGGCGGATATTAGGGAGGAAAAATAGGACTGTTTTGCCACAGAGAGTGCGTTTCTGAAGTAGTTCAAGGCTATTTTATATGACATGAAGTCCTCATTTGTGTTACTTTTCCTCCAACGCCTTTCCGCTGCTCTAGAGGATCTTTTTAACTGTTTAGTGTCTTCGGTCATCCATGGTTGGCGACTGACAAGGTGAGGGCGGACATTGATGAGGGGGGCGAAGTCATCCATGACTTTTGTAATGAAGCTGTTGTAGTGTATAGCATCTGAGTCTGGGTCAGTGAAGGATTGTGTGAGGAGAGGTGCCAGGGCATCAGAGACAGATTGCATGTCCAGATTGCAATAGTTTCTGCGAATATGTGAGCGTGCTTGTGCCAGGGTGGTAAGAAAAGAGGAGGAGAGAGAGAAGGTAAGTAGGTTATGGTCAGAGAGTGGTAGTGCATCATTAGTAAAGCCAGTGACAGAGCAGAGACGAGTGAATATGAGGTCAAGCGTATGACCATCAGTGTGGGTTGAGATAGAGGACCACTGAGACAAGCCATAGGAGGAAGTGAGTGAAAGAAGTTTGTTGGAGACAGCGTTCTTGGTGTCAATAGGAATGTTAAAATCACCCATAATGATGGTAGGGATGTCAGAGGACAGGAACTGGAGAAGCCAGGCAGAGAAATGATCTAAGAAAACAGAAGCAGGGCATGGAGGGCGGTAAATAACTGCAATCTGGAGGTTCGAGGGTGAGTATAGCCGGACTGTATGGACTTCAAAGGATGGCAGGGAGAGAGCAGGAATAGGAGTGAGAGGCTTGAAAGAGCATTTGTCTGAGAGAAGACAAAACTTTGCGCGCGGGAGCTTCGCGCGAAGAGCAGCACAAATCGGTGATAACTCAGCTTTGCACGGCTTATCACGCCTAAAGTCTTTTAGGCGTGATAACTGAGTTATCACCGCTTTTTGAATCAGGGCCATTGTCTCACATATCTTTAATATATGTTGTATTTTATAAACATTTTCCTTTCATATAAGCATGTCTATACTGTATGAATATTACACCCTTTTTTATATATGTTCTATTTATACATTTATTGTTACGTTTTTCTATTTTGTATGTTAACCTTTCCTTATATATGTTAATACCTTTTGTGAATGCGCTAATCCCAATATACAACATCCAGGCTACCATGGTAATAAGTGGTCCCACGTCCTAAACAACTATCTTCGCCCCATTAATATACCATTTATTACTCCGAATTAGTAGAGGCAGTGACCAGATCTTCCCCACTATTACATTCCCCCCATATAATTTTACTGATCAAAACCAATTATATAACGAGCGTCCATCGCTAATAAGCAATGGGCGCACTGTCCCTCAACTAAGATGGCGGAAATTATATTTCCGGCGGGCGCATAGTGTTCAGTGCTAATGGACAAAGGGCACACCGTCCCTAAACTAAGATGGCGGAAATCACACTTCCGGCGGACAGGCGCAAGCGTGAACTAGGAATAGGCGCACCCGCCCACACGGCATTGCCCACATTCCACTCAATGGCCAATAGTGAATACACAGGCGCGTGACGTCACTTAACGCGCAGCCTGCACTCGGCACTGCTTATATACGACACACAGAGTAAAAACTCTGATAGGCTAATTAATGCTGATTAACCAATTAAACGTACTATATTAAACACAGAGAGACATCAGCTCGGCACAGAGGCGCTAAGCTGACGTATCCTGTATACAAGGTAAGAACTCTTATACACATGAAAGCCTGCACCTAACACTTTATCAACTGAGCACTAGAAAGCTTGAAAAAATTAAATATTATGCACTTTATTATAGTAACATTAATTTTTACTATGTCTTGCTATAACATTAACTCTATCTACTGTATACCCATACACCTTAAATGTAAAAAGAAAGCTAGCCATCTGGTCCATTCGCTTCAGCTCTATGACAAATCACAACAGATTGTTTTGCTCATCCCCTTTTTCTAGTTAACCCTCACCCACATTATTTTGAGCACCCTAACTTGAATGTATAAACCGATCAAAAGATGTAGATATGTTTTGAAGATATTTGTGTAATTTTTATGTGATATTATACTGTATCAGGATACTTAGTGGCTTTATCTCTCCTGTCTCATAGTCTCTATAGCCTGATGAAGTGGGTTGAGCCCGCGAAACGCGTTGCATTTAATTGGAGTATGTGATTAAACTTTTTATGTGTTGAAAAATCAGCATAACCTTGTGTCTAGATTGGGGAGGGAAGTCCACCTACTGCCTCCCTATTTTTAAACTTTTTATCTATTTTTATACTACTGGCGCCTCTGTAACCTTGCTTACAACCTGATGTAGAAGGTGGAATATACTCTTATATAGAGAATATTAGAGGGTGCAGTAACCTCATTTAATGGAAACCTGAAGTCATGGTTTTAAATTAAAAAAAGCCTACCTACGGTATGTACAGCATGTCCCTTTTATTGAGACATACCACTCTTTGCATAGGTCCTGTTGTTTCTGCAGCAGGTGTGTCCTATATATTCTCCGTTATTTAAAGGAGACAAATACCATATTTAAAGGAAGAGGCAGAGCTGGTGCAGCTGTTCTGCCTTTGCTTTGCCCACTTACACCCACTGCTCTGGTGTCCTCATTGACAGCATTGTCCTGTGTAATTGCTCATGTCCTCTGGCAGTCACGATTTCCCGGGTCTGCGACTGCTGATGCGACTGCGCCATGCTCGAGAGGTCGTACACTAAATGCCCAAGGATGATGTCCTCTCATGCACGGCTATGTTAGGAAGTGCATGAGGTGTGTGCATGCCGCAATGACCCAGAAGTACTTCTGGGGTTGCAGCCATCTGGAGGAGAAATTCTGATTTTTAAAGTTACAAAGAGCAGCGAAATAGTGTCAGATAAGCTGTCAGCAACATGAGCATTTGGTAATATGTTTTTATTACAACTTTTAAAACAATACAGATCTGCTTTAAGGACAACTGAAGTGAGAGGTATACGGAAGCGGCCATATCTATTTTCTTTTAAACAACACCAGTTGCCTGGCTATCCTGCTGATCTATAGCTGCAGTAGTGTTTTAGTCACAACAGTAACAAGCATACAGCTAATCTTGTCAAATCTGACATTAACATCAGAAACACCTGTTCTGCATATGTTTGTTCAGGGTCTATGGCTAAAAGTATTAGAGGCAGAGGCTCAGAAGGACAGCCAGGCAATTGGTATTGTTTAAAAGGAAAAAAAAATATGGCAGCCTCCATATCCCTCTCGTTACAGTTGTCCTTTAAGGCAATTTTTAGACACATCATATAGAAAGCCAAAAATGGTGTCTCGCCTCAAACACTACATAGGCCAGATCATAGCTTTTCTCTCCTTACTGAGACAATCTTGTAATATTCTATGCAAAGATCCTAACTCTGCTGGAGAAGTCACAGATATTGAATTCCTTCGCACATTACAGGATTCTCCTAATCACATTATTTTGCAGATTTATGGCTTGCTGCTCATGGAGGACTTGCTTTCACATCTATTACCATTATATACTCATTTATAGGAAAAGGAGTTAGGAAAAATATTTACAGCAGAAGAATGAAGGGAAGCATTTACGGTATCTCATAAATTTACAATGGCATGTTATGCACAGGAAAATATTATAAAAGCAATTTGTAACTGATAAAAACATTCTGCCTGTATTAAACATTTTTCAGGCGTTTGTTTGATAGCCTATGGAAACATAGATTGGGTAGACTCCACCATTCATGTACTATTATTTAAAGATTGCATTGCATCTCTCAAACCTTGTAGAACTTTTCTTGCTGTGTATTTGCCCAGAGTATTTTCTCTCATAAAGAAAAATTGTGGCAAATTCACCAGTAATTAACCAGCGCTGAGGATGAAAATCTTTGAGAAATCTTTAATATACAGTATTCTCTATTACACATACAAGAGCTTCATCAATAAGACTCCACAGTCATTGGGCTCAATTCTGGTAGCTATGTGAGGTAAATATTTTTTTATAGGTAAAATACCAAATGAGGTATTTTTCTCCATTTCTAAACATGAGGTAAAACATGAGGTAAAACATGAGGTAAAACATGAGGTAAATGCATAGAGTGAGGTAAAACATGAGGTATTTCAGTGGTAAGCCTGCAGCAAATAAGTAATAGTCTTTAATTGTTTTTATTTTTTTAAGGAGAGAAGGTGTATTTGATTACGTAGCAACCTATGAAAAGTAAATTTATAGGCATCCATTATAAAAAAAAATTTCAGCTCATTTACCTTTAGAGGCTGGGGGTAGGGGGGGAGGGTAAGAGCACTTGTAGAGGCTGGGGGGAGGGGGGGGGGGGTCGGAGCACTTTTGAGGCTGGGGGAGGGGTCAGCACTTTTAGAGGCTGTGTGAGTACTTTTACTTTTAGAGGCTGGGGGTCTGTAGGGGGGGGTTACAGCACTTTTACTTTTAGAGGCTGCTGGGGGGGGCTCAGAGCACTTTTAACCAGAGGAGGAGGGGGGGGGGAATCGGAAATAGAGGCTGTGGGTTGGAGCATTTTTACTTTCTTTTCCAACCAGAGGTTGGGGAATGGCAATGTTGAGGAGGTGGGCAGATGAAGGATTGTACAGGGTTTGGAGCACTTTTTCTTTTTTAAAACAAAATGGAAGCTGGGGGGGGTTGTTGGTCAGATCACTTTTACTTATTTCAACAAAATATGGGGGCCCTGAAAACAGAACAAGCTGAAAAGGCTCCATGTTATGTGACAGATATTACAATTCTGTCACAGCACTGCATTTATCATGTGGTAGAGGTAGGTCTAATTATGTGAGGTAAAAGACATGCAAACACGCACCTTATTTCACTTCATAATTCAAGTGTGAGGTATTTCACTACTAAATACCACACATTTTTAGTAGAAAATTACCACATTAATTACCTCACGAAATTACATGGGGTAAAACTTTACTTAAACTACCAGAATTCAAAAGTTTATTTCCCTCATGAGGTAAACCCAATTCCATGAGGTAATTATTTACTAAACGCTACCAGAATTGAGCCCATTTTATCAGCTTAGGAAATGCTGAGTTAGCTCACCTGTAGCTTTAGAAGGGGCAGGTCACTGCCAGAAACAGCAGACTGCAGTGTCTGTCACGGTATGATGCAGGTTTCATCACTGGGTCAAGTTGAGATGGTTTAGAGGTACTGCTTCTGCTTTTCATGCATTACTTTGTGGGTTCCATGGATTGAGTTCTCTATTATGCTATGATTGCTTACCATTGCTGCTATAATTACTATGCTGCTACAATGACCATAGAGTATTGTTGATGGATTTGCTATATGTATACAAGAAAATACATTGACAATTGCTCAGAGATCCACATCTTAGTGCTGGTTGTTGATTGCTATGTCCCGATGTAGTGGCTACTGCACAGGGTGAGGATTGCTTTCAGAACGACTCTTTTCTTACAAAAATGTTGCCTAATTTCAAATCAGCAGTAAGACCATCCATTTCAACAGAAACTTTTTGTTGACTTTACAATTAATAACTGCAAAGAAATTGCAGCCTTATTAAAGATTTGATAACACTCCCATAACTTCAGTTCCCAAAGCTTGGTGCTTGGGGGTAATATTCGACTCATCTCTCTCTTTTATTCCTCATGTTCACTCCATAACCAGCTCCTGCCATCTCCAACTCAAAAACATATCTCGCATCCGTCCTTTTGTCACTCAAGACACAACAAAAATGTTAATACATGCTCTTATAATTTCTCGTCTGGACTACTGCAACATGCTACTTTGTGGACTACTTTCTAACAGACTGGCCCCACTCCAGTTGGTACTGAACTCAGCTGCTAGTCTCATTCATCTTTCTTCTCGATCTTCCTTTGCTGACCCTCTTTGTCAAGCTCTTCACTGGCTGCTAATTAACCAGAGGATTCAGTTCAAACTCCTAACCCTAACCTACAAAGCTCTCCACAATCTCTCTCCCCGGTACATTATCCTCACTAATCTCCAGATACAAACCCAATCGCAATCTCAGATCTGCACATGAACTTCTGTTGTCCTCCTCTAGAATCATCTCCTCATATTCACGTTTACAAGACTTCGCACACGCTTTGCCCGTCCTCTGAAATGCCCTCCCACAACACATCCGTCACTTGCCAACCTTTGTTACCTTTAAACGCTCTCTAAAAACACATTTGTTCCGACAAGCATATGCGCTACCTTAGGCCCCTTCCCTTTGTCCTAAGACCAAATTGCACTCCTACTAGGTATCCTAAAACACACTACCTCTATATATTTGTTGTATACTACCCCTCCTCTTGTTTCCCCACCATTCCCTTTAGATTGTAAGCTCGCAAGGGCAGGGCTCTCTCTTCCTTTTGTGTCTTGGAAATCATTATATGTACATTTTATTCATCATGTTACTTTTATCACTGTCATTACCAATTCTATATTTTGTATTTTGTATCATTTTTTGTATTTTGTCACTAATTATGTATCTTGTATATTGGTGTACACCATTGTCTGTATTATTATGTACCCCATGTTTGTTTCTTACTTTGTACAGCCGCATGGAATATGTTGGCACTTTATAAATTAATAATAATAATAATAATAATAATAATTTGATAAGTTTTAAATGTACATCAAAAACCAATTGAATCAGTTGGAGTTTCAATTAAATAAATATTTTAGATAATGTCACTAGTCATTTTGAAATGTAATTATATTAAAGCCCCGACTCATAGATTTTTAATTGCTTGGAAAGTACATAACACCATACCCACTGCTGGTGGTACTCACTAGATATGAGTTAGAGCTCTTTGACCAAGGGTGCTTTGCCAATTGCCCTGCAATTTTATGATCCATGTGGGCTGGTACTGGTCAGGGGTTGGAGCCCCACACTTGTAGATCCCACAGCACTTGCCAACTACCTCCCTATGTCACTTCTCCGCTTGCATCCAAATTACTTGAATGCCATATACTTGCTGAACTAAGCCATTATTCATCTGCTAACTCCCTGCTTGATCAGTTCAAAGAACATTTGATGATTTACCTCATGGGTAAAATCTAATTTTGAATTCACTAAGATGTTATAGGTTTGTTGAACGTTTTATTGATAAAACATTCGATAAACATAGAACACCTTAGTGAATTCAAAATTAGATTTTACCCATGAGGTAAATTATCAAACGTTTGATAAAGCTTAGTGAATTGAGGCCTTTTTCTTCTAAGTTTTCTCCTTGGAAATAAATTTTCATCTTTCGTTTAAAATAACTTTTCAGCACTCTGCAATTTAAAAAGTACCAAAAAGTTGGTGAATAAGTACTTCTTTGCTTACTGCAGGCTTAAATTGCATTTTGTTGATAAGATGTGAAAATATCACCTAGGAGAAGACTGAGGAGAAAAAGTTAATTGCATATAGGCCATGCTTGCTGGTGGCATTTTATGACAAAGGGCCATATGCAATTCACTTTTCACCTGAGTTTTCTCCTAGGAGATAATTTTTCATCTTCGATTTAAAATAGTTTTCCAGCACTTTTTAATTAAAAAAAGTACCAAAAGTAGGTGAAAAAGTTGTTATGCAAATTATTTCGAGTATTTCCTTGCTTTAAAAGGCATTTTATTGACAAGTTTAAAAATATCACCCAGGAGAAAACTCAGGTGAAAAAGTGAATTGCATATGGGCCAAAGGCCCTTATTCAAGTCACTTTTGGCCTAATCAAATTCACTTTTAAAGGAAAGGTTCAGGGAGGGTGGGTAAAGAATAAAAATCAATTTCCACTTACCTGGGGCTTCCTCCAGCCCGTGGCAGGCAGGAGGTGCCCTCGCCGCCGCTCCGCAGGCTCCCGGTGGTCTTCGGTGGCCGACCCGACCTGGCCAGGCCGGCTGCCAGGTCGGGCTCTTCTGCGCTCCAAGGCCCGGAACTTCTGCGTCCCACGCCGGCGCGCTGACGTCATCGGACGTCCTCCGGGCTTTACTGCGCATGCGCAGTAGTTCTGCGCCTGCGCAGTAGAGCCCGGAGGACGTCCGATGAAGTCAGAGCGCCGGCGTGGGACGCAGAAGTTCCGGGCCTTGGAGCGCAGAAGAGCCCGACCTGGCAGCCGGCCTGGCCAGGTCGGATCGGCCACCGGAGACCACCGGGAGCCTGCGGAGCGGCGGCGAGGGCACCTCCTGCCTGCCACGGGCTGGAGGAAGCCCCAGGTAAGTGGAAATTGATTTTTATTTTTTACCCACCCTCCCTGAACCTTCCCTTTAACTTAAAGTTTTTCCCTTGGTAATATTTTCACATTATAATTGACATGCCTTTTAAGCCACCAGCAAGCATGGAAATATTCAGAATAATTTTGACAGTAATTTTTCACCTACCTTTTGGTACTTTTTTAATTGCAGAGTGGAAAAAGTTATTTTAAGCAGAATATTAACAATTATCTCCTAGGAGAACACCAAAGAGAAAAAGTGAATTGGATTGTGCCCTTTGACCCATATGTAATTAACCTTTTCTCCTGAGTTTTCTACTAGATGGTATTTTTACAACTTGTCATAAAATACCTTTTAAGTCACCAGCAAGCAAGAAAATAATCAAAATAAAATTGATAGTACTTTTTCACCAACTTTTGGGTAACGTATTTTGCGCTGTATAAGACGCTCTGGAATATAAGACGCACCCAGGTTTTGAGGGCAAAAACCAGGGGAAAAAAAGAATATGTACTAAACCTGATGCGTCTATATTCCAGGAGCGTCTTGTAGGTGTTCTACCCCCAATTAATTTCCTCAATATTCCCCCATGTGCCCTCAGGTGTCCCCATTTGTCCTCAGGTGTCCCCTATGTGCGCTCAGTGTCCCCCATGTGCCCTTAGGTGTTCCCAGTGTGGCCCCCAGGTGTCCCGCATGTGTCCTTAGTGTCTCCCATGTGCCCTTAGGTATCCTCAGTGTAGTCCTCAGGTGTCCCCCGTCAGCCCTTGGGTGTTCCCAGTGTAGCCCCCAGGTGTCCCCCATGTGCGCTCAGTGTCCCCCATGTGCGCTTAGGTGTTCCCAGTGTGGCCCCCAGGTGTCCCGCATGTGTCCTTAGTGTCTCCCATGTGCCCTTAGGTATCCTCAGTGTAGTCCTCAGGTGTCCCCGTGTGCCCTTGGGTGTTCCCAGTGTGGCCCCCAGGTGTCTCATTTGCCCTCAGTGTTCCCCATGTGCCCTTAGGTGTTCCCAGTGTTGCCCCCAGGTGTCCCACATGTGCCCTTAGTGTCCCCATGTGCCCTTAGTGTAGTCCTCAGATGTCCCCCATGTGCCCTTGGGTGCTCCCAGTGTGGCCCCCAGGTGTCCCACATGTGCCATTAGGTGGTCCCAGTGTGGCCCCCAGTGTCCCCATGGGCCCTTAGTGTAGTCCCCAGGTGCCCCCATGTGCTCTTAGGTGTTGCCCCCAAGTGTTCTCCATGTGCCCTCAGATGCCCCTTCCCCCCATCTCCCTGTGAGGTCCGCTCCCCTTCCCCCTGTAATTAGTGTGGTGGCGGCAGGGGCATGTATGTATCAGCGTTGCCGGTGTCACTGCCGGGCTCCCCGTGCTGACAGCTTTCCCAATCTTCCCTCCCCGCATATGTGCGCTCCCCCCGGTGTCCGCGCTGCCCCCGCTTGTGTGTCCGCTCCTCCCCGGGTGTCAGCATAGCGCTAGGCAGTCATACCTACTCCAGAGTCCAGCCGCTCTCCGGGAATGCAGACCTGATCTCCTCTCTCGTCGCTCCTCTAGTGATGGCTTCATCAATGACGCGTATTACAGAAGCCATCACTAGAGGAGCGACGAGAGAGGAGACCAGGTCTGCATTCCCGGAGAGCGGCTGGACTCTGGAGTAAGTATGACTGCCTAGCGCTATGCTGACACCCGGGGGGGAGCGGACACACAAGCGGGGGCAGCGCGGACACCAGGGGGGGGAGCGCACATATGCGGGGAGGGAAGATTGGGAAAGCTGTAAGCGCGGGGAGCCCGGCAGTGACACCGGCAACGCTGATACATACATGCCCCCGCCGCCACCACACTAATGGACCACACAGCAATGCAGGGATTCCCCAATGGCGGCGGATCGCGGTTCTTATCGCCGGTGTTCATAAGTCTGGGATTTCCTGCATTTGCCGTATAAGACGCAGGGACTTTTTCTCCCCATTTTGGTTGGATAAAAAGTGCGTCCTATACGGCGGAAAGTACGGTACTTTTTTTCATTTGTAAAATGCTGAAAAGTTAGTTTAAAGAGAAGATGTAAATTATCTCCTAGGAGGTACCTCAGGAGAGAAAGTGAATTACATATGGGCCAAAATTATTTCCTCCTAGGTGATATTTTCACACTTTATCAATAAAATGCCCTTTAAAGCCACCAGCAAGCAAAACATTCAGATTACTTTTAACAGTAATTATTCACCTACTTTTTGGTACTTTTTCAATTGTAAAGTGCTGAAAATTTATTTTAAACAGAAGATGAAAAAATATCTCCTTGGAGAAAACTTAGGAGAAAAGGTGAATTGAATAAAGACTATGCATGGACCATATGCAATTCACTTTTTCTCCTAAGTTTTCTCATAGGCGAAATTTTAACACGTAAGTCATAAAATGGCTTTTAAACCACCAGCAAGCAAGGAAATAGTCTGAATAGTTTTGACAGTACTTTTCAATCTACCTTATAGTACTTTTTAAATAGCAGATAGATCAAAAGTTAGTTCAAACATAAGATAACAAATTTTCTTCTAGGAGAAAACTTTGGAGATAAAGTAAATTGCAGTTGGCCACATGGGGCTATATGCAATTCACACTTTCTCCTGAGTTTTCTCCTAGGTGATATTTTCAAAATGGTCAATAAAATGCATTGTAAACCACCAGCAAGCAAACAAATAATTGAAATAATTTTGATAGTACTTTGTGATACATTTTCCATTGCAAAGTGCTGAAAAGTTATTTTAAACTGAAAATGAAAAATTACCTCCTAGGAGAAAACTCAGGAGAAAAAGTTAATTGCATATGGCCCCTTGGAGCATATGCAACTAACTTTTTCTCCTGAGTTATCTCCTAGGAGATAACGTTCATATTCTCTTTAAAATAACTTTTAAGCATGTTAGAATTGAAAAAGTACACAAAAGTTTGTTAAAAATTACTATCAACATTATTTTGAGTATTTTCTTGCTTGTTGGTGGTTTAAAAAGCATTTTATGACAAGGGCTCGTATGCAATTCACTTTATCACCTAGGTGATATTTTCACAATTTGTAAATAACATGCATTTTAACCACTTCACCACTGAGGGGTTTTACCCCTTGAACACCAGAGCAATTTTCACCTTTCAGCGCTCCATCCATTCATTCATCTATAACTTTATTATTACTTATCGCAATGAAATGAACTATATCTTGTTTTTTTCACCACCAATTAGGCTTTCTTTAGGTGGGACATTATGCAAAGAATTATTTTATTCTTAATGTGTTTTAATGGGAAAATAGGAAAAAATATTATTTTTCAGTTTTCGGCCATTATAGTCTTAAAAAATAATGCATGCTACTGTAATTAAAACCCATGAAATGTATTTGCCCATTTGTCCTGGTTATAAAACCGTTTAAATTATGTCCCTATCACAATGTTTGGCGCCAATATTTTATTTGGAAATAAAGGTGCATTTTTACAGTTTTGCGTCCATCCCTAATTACAAGCCCGTAGTTTATAAAGTAACAGTGTTATACCCTCTTGACATAAATATTTAAAAAGTTCAGTCCCTAAGGTAACTATTTTGTTTATTTTTCTATTGTATTTTTTTGGGGGGGAGTGTGGGAGGTAATGAGTTAATTTATTGTGTTATACAATGTATTTGTATGTGTAAAATACCTTAGGGTGTAGTCTACAGTGAGTCTTTTTACATGCGACCTGTAAGCGTCCGGAAGGACGCTTACAGGAAGCAGTAGGAGGCTGGGAGAATCACAATGATCGCGCTGTTTCTAATAGAAGCAGCGGATCATTGCGGGGGCTTAGATCAACGAACGGGAATGGATTTTCCCGTTAATTGATCTCCGGGTGAGCGGGGTGGCGGCGTGCACGAGCGGCGGGTGCGCGCGCACGAGTGGCGGGAGCGCAGACAGCGGCGGTAGCGCGGAAGGTACGGATTTCTCCGTCCCTGGGGGTTAAAGGATGGAAAAAGGGATGGAGAAATTCGTACCGCCGGAGGTAAAGTGGTTAAATCACTGGCAAGCAAGACAATGCTCAAAATGATTTTGATAGTAGTTTTTCAATTACATTTTGGTACTTTTTCAATTGGAAAATATTGGAAAGGTATTTTAAATACAAGATGAAAAATTATCTCCTAGGAGAAAGCTCAGGAGAAAAAAAGTGAATTGCAAATGGGCCCTTGACATAAAATGCCCTTTTTTAAACTTGGTAATTCCTACTATGTGTGCCACTGTCAGGTCCAGCACATTCAGTGACTACGTGAGTGTGTGACAGGTGCACATTGTAATACCCATTACTGCATATACCTACCTGTTGTTCACTTCAGTGCACCCACCTACCTACGTGAGCGCATGCAGTGTGATATTCAATACCACTAGTCACTGTACCTGTTTACAGTATGTGTGTGTGACAGGTGCACATTTGTAATACCCATCACTGCATATACCTACCTGTTGTGTTTAGTGCACCCACCTACCTATATGAGTGCACGCAGTGTGATATACCACTCCATGCATACCTGTTAACTACACCTGTGTGACTGCACATTGTATTAGTCAAGTCAGTGCATACCTTCCACTTTATCCCCCCCAATATGGACAAAACAAAAGGCAAAGGCAGGCCACCTGGCAGGTCTGTTCGAGGTCGCACTGTGGTGATTTAGTGCGGCCCTCGACCAATGTACAGTGTTCAGAAGAAGGCACGTGCCATCAACCCCCAATATTGTCAGGACGTAGTTGACTATTTAACACAGAACACCTCATCTTTCTCAGCTTCTGCACGGAAGCGTGACATATCTTCCTCCTCCTGCTCTGATTCTGGCACCCCACTTAAAGGAAAACTTAAGTCAGAAAAAAAAATGACATTTACTCACCCGGGGCATCCCTCAGCCCCCCGAAGCTGGATGGTGCCCTCGCAGCCCCGCTCTGATCGTCCTGTCCCTGCCGGCGGCTACTTCCGGGTTCGGCGACAGCCGCCGACAGGCTGGGAACGCAGCTGATTTTCCGCCTTCCCAGCTGCTATATCACCCTCTATGCTGCTATAGCGTATATATATACGCTATAGCAGCATAGAGGGGTGATTAGAGGCTGGGAACGCGGAAAATCAGCCGTGTTCCCAGCCTGTCGGCGGCTGTCGCCGAACCCGGAAGTTGCCGCCGGCGGGGACAGGACGATCAGAGCGGGGCTGCGAGGGCACCATCCAGCTTCGGGGGGCTGAGGGATGCCCCGGGTGAGTAAATGTCATTTTTTTTTCTGACTTAAGTTTTCCTTTAACACTCAGTCGGCCGCCACCACCAAAGTGCCATCACCCCAGGGCTCAGCGGTGTGAAAAATTTTTTGTGTGTCTGCCTCAGATGAGAGCAATGCCATCTGTACTCTCTGCCACCGAAAATTGAGCCATGGAAAGACCAAGACCCGCGTAGGGATAACTACCTTATGAAGGCACATGATTACAAAGCACAAACTGCAATGGGATGATCACCTGAGGAAAAGCAGCACACAAAAGCAAAGCCACACACAGTGGAAGAAACCAGGCCGCAATTATTTCTCAAAAAAGGCAATACCTAAACTGTACCGTGATGTTGAAAGACAAGAGGTGACATCTCTGGGACACAGCGTTGGGTCAAGGGTCCATCTGACCACGGATGCCTGGTCTGCAAAGCACGCTCAGGCCTGCCCGAAGACTAAGTCAGTCCCCACACACAGCATCTCTGCCTGCACGCAGTGTGACTGCCTGCCCCAAGATTAAGTCGCTCCCCACACAGCATCTCTGCCTGCAGGCCACTTGACTGCCTTCTCCGCCACCACCAACAGGGTCCACTTCCCTCTAGGTGTCGCATGGTGGTTTGGGGGCCCCAGTGAGTGAGAGAGACCTGGGGCCCCTGGGCTGTCATGTGGACCAGTGTTTGTGATTTTAAATTTATTTTTTGCAGCTTCTAGGATGCGGTTGACAGGTGAGTGGTTAGGGAGGGGACCGTGTGGGAGATGTGCCTACACGGGGCGTCCCTGTAAACGACGCAATTCACGATTGCGTCCAACCGAAGCCTCCCACCTGAATGCTAATCTATGTAATTCCTGCTAGGTATGGTACAGCAGGCAAAGGGTGTATGACAGTGCACCTGATTGGCTGACTGGCGTCTGCTGGCCAGATAGAGGCAGGATATTGCTCTGGCTGGAAGTTAGCAATTGTGTTTGTTGTAGTATAAATACCCCCTAAATGACCCCATTTTGGAAAGAAGACATCCTAAAGTATTCACTGAGAGGCATAGTGAGTTCATAGAAGATATTATTTTTTGTCACAAGTTAGCGGAAAATGACAGTTTGTGACAAGAAAAAAAAAAAAAAGTTTCCATTTCTGCTAACTTGTGACAAAAAAAAAAAATGAAATCTGCCACAGACTCACCATGCCCCTCTCTGAATACCTTGAAGAGTCTACTTTCCAAAATGGGATCATTTGTGGGGTGTGTTTACTGTCCTGGCATTTTGGGGGGTGCTAATTTGTAAGCACCCCTGTAAAGCCTAAAGGTGCTCATTGGACTTTGGGCCCCTTAGCACAGTTAGGCTGCAAAAAAGTGCCACACATGTGGTATTGCCGTACTCAGTAGAAGTAGTATAATGTGTTTTGGGGTGTATTTTTACACATACCGATGCTGGGTGGGAGAAATATCTCTGTAAATGACAATTTTTTTATTTTTTTTTACACACAATTGTCCATTTACAGAGATATTTCTCCCACTCAGCATGGGTATGTGTAAAAGTACACCCCAAAACACATTATACTACTTCTCCTGAGTACGGCGATACCACATGTGTGGCACGTTTTTGCACCCTAACTGCGCTGAGGGGCCCAAAGTCCAATGAGTACCTTTAGGATTTCACAGGTCATTTTTGTTTCAAGACTACTCCTCACGGTTTAGGGCCCCTAAAATGCCAGGGCAGTATAGGAACTCCACTAATGACCCCATTTTAGAAAGAAGACACCCCAAGGTATTCCGTTAGGAGTATGGCGAGTTCATAGAAGATTTTATTTTTTGTCGCAAGTTAGCGGAAATTGATTTTAATAGTTTTTTTTTCACAAAGTGTCATTTTCCGCTAATTTGTGACAAAAAATAAAATCTTCTATGAACTCACCATACTCCTAACGGAATACCTTTGGGTGTCTTCTTTCTAGAATGGGGTCATTTATGGGGTTCCTATACTGCCCTGGCATTTTAGGGGCCCTAAACCGTGAGGAGTAGTCTTGAAACCAAATGTCGCAAAATGACCTGTGAAATGCTAAAGGTACTCATTGGACTTTGGGCCCCTTAGCGCACTTAGGGTGTAAAAAAGTGCCACACATTTTTTATCCCTATTGGTACACATTCTGTTCAATACACAACCTGCCTGGTAAATAGGGTACACATGCCTGGGAGTCAGGCCATAGTTGCATTTATTACCTTCATTGATGTTTATGCTGAATTTGACTATATCTTAGATATATCTAAGTAGGTTATGCTTTATTCATACCTATATGGATTAGATATGTACAATCTCAAGATCTACGACTATACTAAAGTTAAGATGTATTGTAATGAAAATAAACATGGACCAAAGGTACATTCTTGTTTCTCTTCTTCCCCTCTCTTTTCCTACTCTCCATTCCTATCCTCTTTTTTTATACTTCTCAATACTCTACTATTTTGGTTATGAAATGTTAATAACTCTAAAATTAGGAATGTTTTCATCCCTTTTCTTTAAGATTAAGATAGGTTGTCATTTACTAAACTGTGTATTCAGTTATGTATAATGTAATATTAAGACTCATTGATGTAAATGTTGAATAAGTTGCTGTTAAACTAAACAAAATCCTTCAATAAAAATTATTGAAATATAAAAAGTGCCACACATGTGGTACCGCCGTACTCAGGAGAAGTAGTATAATGTGTTTTGGGGTGTATTTTTACACATACCCATGCTGGGTGGGAGAAATATCTCTGTAAATGACAATTGTTTGATTTTTGGAAACCAAATGTCTCAAAATGACTGTTCAGGGGTATAAGCATCTGCAAATTTTGATGATAGGTGGTCTATGAGGGGGCGACTTTTGTGGAACCGGTCATAAGCAGGGTGGCCTTTTAGATGACAGGTTGTAATGGGCCTGATCTGATGGATAGCAGTGCTAGGGGGGTGACAGGAGGTGATTGATGGGTGTCTCAGGGGGTGGTTAGACGGGAAAATAGATGCCATCAATGCACTGGGGAGGTGATCGGAAGGGGGTCTGAGGGGGATCTGAGGGTTTGGCCGAGTGATCAGGAGCCCACACGGGGCAAATTAGGGCATGATCTGATGGGTAGGTGTACTAGGGGGTGACAGGAGGTGATTGATGGGTGTCTCAAGGTGGTGTGATTAGAGGGGGGAATAGATGCAAGCAATGCACTGGCGAGGTGATCAGGGCTGGGGTCTGATGGCGTTCTGAGGGTGTGGGCGGGTGATTGAGTGCCCTAGGGGCAGATAGAGGTCTAATCTGATGGGTAGCAGTGACAGGGGGTGATAGATGGGTAATTAGTGGGTGTTTAGGGTAGAGAACAGATGTAAACAATGCATTTGGGAGGTGATCTGACGTCGGATCTGCGGGCGATCTATTGGTGTGGGTGGGTGATCAGATTGCCCGCAAGGGGCAGGTTAGGGGCGGATTGATGGGTGGCAGTGACAGGGGGTGATTGATGGGTGGCAGTGACAGGGGGTGATTGATGGGTGATTGACAGGTGATCAGTGGGTTATTACAGGGAAGAACAGATGTAAATAATGCACTGGCGAATTGATAAGGGGGGTCTGAGGGCAATCTGAGCGTGTAGGCGGGTGATTGGGTGCCCGCAAGGGGCAGATTAGGGTCTGATCTGATGGGTAACAGTGACAGGTGGTGATAGGGGGTGATTGATGGGTGATTGATGGGTAATTAGTGGGTGTTTAGGGTAGAGAACAGATGTAAACACTGCACTTGGGAGGTGATCTGACGTCGGATCTGCGGGCGATCTATTGGTGTGGGTGGGTGATCAGATTGCCCGCAAGGGGCAGGTTAGGGGTTGATTGATGGGTGGCAGTGACAGGGGGTGATTGATGGGTGATTGACAGGTGATTGATGGGTGATTGACAGGTGATCAGGGGGATAGATGCATACAGTACACAGGGGGGGGGGTCTGGGGGGTTCTGGGGAGAATCTGATGGGTGGGGGGGTGACCAAGAGGGAGCAGGGGGCAGTTAAGGGAATAAAAAAAAAATAGCGTTTACAGATAGTGACAGGGAGTGATTGATGGGTGATCAGGGGGGTGATTGGGTGCAAACAGTGGTCTGGGGGGTGGGCAGGGGGGGGGTCTGAGGGGTGCTGTGGGCGATCAGGGGGCAGGGGGGGGGGAAATAAGTGTGCTTGGGTGCAGACTAGGGTGGCTGCAGCCTGCCCTGGTGGTCCCTCGGACACTGGGACCACCAAGGCAGGAGGCAGCCTGTATAATACACTTTGTATACATTACTTCCGAACGGCCGGCAGGTTACAGCGTGAGGGGGACGGAGCCAGTCCCCGGCAGAGGATTGCGTCACGAATGACGCGATCGCTCCGCCCATGCCCGTACAAGGACCGCCGCCAATTATACATGCGGCGGTCCTTGCAGGATCCACTTCCCAGCCGCCATTTGTACATGCGGCGGTCGGGAAGTGGTTAAACCACCAGCAAGCATGAAAATTCTCAAAATATTTTGATAGTACCTTTTTACCTACTCTTTTCTAACTATTCAATTGCAAAGTGCAGAGATGAAAAATTATCTCCTGAGAGGAGATTCAGGAGAAAAAGTTAATTGCATATGGGCCTAGGTTGCTCCTCGTGTAGGGCCACTGTACCCCCTGGGCTCCCTAGTCAGGCCTGCTTATAATTGTAATGGATACAATTCAGGAACAAAACAGAAGTCTTGTAAAAATAGGTAATGAAGCCAAGAAGTGATTGGGTTTGAGTTTCAAGGGAAACCTGAAGACAGACATATGAGATTATGCCAACACCATGTACTTGCCTGTTCTTTCAGAACAAAGAAGAGAAGAATTCAAGGTGAATTATTGAAGAGTTCAGTGACCTGGTAGATAAAGCACATCCCAGATATAGGAGTTTAGCATTACCATTACCTGCAAATGGATCATGGAAAGACTCCTCTGTGACACACATCGTCTAACTCTACTAAGACAAAAGTGACTGCACTTCTTAGCAATAAACCATTTATTTACTCCTCTGTACTCCAATCATGAATAAGGCAGAGTAGGAGTTTTAAAGTGCAAGATGGTCACCACCATCACGGGTAATTATAAAAATGCTCTTTATTGACCTCCTACTGGAGTTTTTGGGAGGAACAATTAGTTCCCCATCAGATTCATTTATGCCATGGAGCATATTGATTTGGTCATCTCTGTGGTGCTTCCTGGTTACTCGCTCGATCACACCTTCCTATATAAACTCCAGCAGGAGCTAATTTTATTCACTTTGTAGGCTGCAAAGCTTGAGGCAAGGCTTTGTGGCTGAAACAGTGGGCTGTCACTGTGCCCAGACTTGTTTTTATATGTATTCAATAAAGAGAAAATGTATGATCAACTATGGGGGTGCCGGCCATCTTGCACTCTTGAACTGCTGTGTCTACTCAGGTACTTGGAGACACTAGTCGTGGCACACCACTGTGATTGCTGTCATCTTGCATGGGTGCTTGTTCCACCAACACTGCGGAGTAGAAGTTTTGCACTTGCCAAAAGTCTGAACTACAGAATTACAGTAAATTTAATTACAAGAAATAATTTCAAGAATCTTGATGTTATATTTCAAACAACATCCATCATATTCAGCTTAAACAATGGTTTGGATTTTGAGCTAGAATGGAACATTTGTCAATACCTGCTCTACATGGCTCCAATCCCCATGAAAAGCAAAAAATGTATACCACGGAGAGTCTAAGAGATATTGTTCTAGGTGTAAAATTGGTAGAGATTGGATATTAAAAAGCTCAAATGACAAATTGCATACAAATGGTGCCTTTTTCATATAGAATTTTATGAGTGAATAATTATCATTGTTAAACCAATAGAAATGTACATGCACATCTATGTAAAGCCTATGTATATACCCAATTATTGAACATCTGCTGTTACTTTTATTGACATTTTTAATTTCTACGAAATGACAATTACATGAAAAAAACGATGGGTTGGATTAAAGATAGCGTTGCAGAAGGTGTCTATAGTTCTGCAGACAGAAATTGTGGCACTGCATGCTATTCACTTCTGTTTGTTTCACATCATCATACGTATTCCTCCATGCAGTTACACACCAGTTCTGAAACCAAGCAAACAATCCCAGTTAAATAATTTATGAAACCTGGAAGCAGTGCAGGCCAATATCTTATTATGCAAGGTTTTTTTTCATTTATTCCCCTTGTTAATAAATGTAGACATAGTTGCCAAATAACATACTGATGTGTGCTATGTATACACTTTTGTTAAAAAGAATAATAAAAAAAAGGATCAAAGCACAGAATAATTATTTATTAAGTTATTAAAGTTATAGTTTATTTATAGTACTGTTGATTTAGGTACAAACTACATGTCTCTATGTACTCATTGTTTTTTTGTTTTTTTTTAAAGTTGGAGATGCCAATCGTTGATAGTAGATGCCATTAGTATTTTGACACAAAACTGATGCTTGTTCCTTCTTTTTTTCCTAAGCCTGAGTTTGTGAATAGCAGATACTCCAAACTAATGAAGAAAAACCGGTTGGTGTTAGGACAACTTGCAGTGGAGTGCCTTTTTAAAATGTTTGATGTGCTGAGAGGGTAAGGATTTGGACTCTGTCCCCTGTGTGGTGATTGCACTGTCTGGTCATGTGGGTATAGTGTCTGGTCATGTGGGTATAGTGTCTGGTCATGTGGGTATAGTGTCTGGTCATGTGGGTATAGTGTCTGGTCATGTGGGTATAGTGTCTGGTCATGTGGGTATAGTGTCTGGTCATGTGGGTGTAGTGTTATGACTGGACATTTCTCAGACTGAGAAATGTCTGTGCTCCTGCGCAGCACAGCTGTGCTCATGCCAGAAGAAGAGTGCGGCCCGTTCAGCTGGAGGATCCGGGGCAGTGGTGGAGTACCGGAGGACAGCGTAGGAAACCTCTGGAGGATCCATAAGGTTTCCCTCTCCTTATTTTAGTATGTGATTTTTCACCCGAGCTTCAGCTTGGGTTTGATAGTTTATGAACTTGTCATTGCCTATATTAACCTCTTTCTGATATTACCAGTAATGTCTCAGCAGAGATCTGAGATCTGCAAACCTAGAAGACAGCCTTGCTCCAGACTCCTTGGCAGCCTGCTAACTTTCTTTTTCTTTTTCACTAAAACCTTTTGTTTAGGAAAAACTCAAGGTGGAGTTCATAATTAAGATGAACTGCAGGCCTGAGCCCTACTGCTCACTGATGCAAACTTCTGGCCAATGTTTCCAACACTTTGCAAGGGCATTGCTGAACATAATGATGTTCCCTGTTATACTTTCACTACCAGATCTGCTCTACCGATCTGTGGAGTTATATATACACTATATCAGACTTATGGTTTTGATATCCAGAATCAGAATCATATTTATTTCGCCAAGTGCGGTGGTTGCCGCACCCGGAATTGTTTGTGGTACACATCGGCATGTAGTATAGTGCAAGTGCATAGTGCAGGGAGAAAATAAAGAGAGAAAGAAATTTACAAGGAGAAAGTCATTGACCATAGTAGTGCAAAAAAAACAAAAACAAAACAAAAACAACAAACATGCAATGAGCAGACATATAAGAAGACTATACAAGCTATTTTGGCCTAGGTGACAGTCATCCTAGGGGGCTTCGCTGTGTGCTGTGCACAAGTTCAGCTGGAGTTCAGAAGGAGCACTGCTTGAGGGTAGAAGGAGTTCCTGTGCCTGGAGGTTTTGGCGGGAATAGATCTGTAGCGGCGGCCTGAGCGCATGCGGTTGAAGAAGTGGCTGCCGGGGTGGCGAGGATCGTTCGTGATCCTGTTTGCCCTGGTTCTTTCTCATCCTGGATTCGTAGAGGAGGTTCAGTGGTGGTAAGGGAGTACCAATAATCTTTTCCGCTGCATTTATGACCCTTTGTAGCCTGTACTTGTCGCTACACGTGGCTCCACCGTACCAAACGATGATGGATAGAAGCATGCAGGTCCATAGAGGCCCAGTTACATCTGGGACACTTTGAACAACTGAAGGATGAACTGGAACAAGTTGTTCCAGAAATGTTGAAAGAGTTAATGAGTTTGGACACATTCAAATTAACAGATGGCTTCATGAACACTTGCCTCTAGTCTATACCAACACTCTTAGTTGCTCCTTCACTTCCTTGGCTTCTGAAACCATTTTAAAACTATACAAGCAGGTTTGGACAGTTACAAGAGTGTCTTTCACTTACAAAGACCATCAAATTCAACAACATCGACATTTTTTTGTTTTGTAATGCATCTGCATGTATTATGGATGTTCAGTTACTTCCTACTTTTATGCTTATTTAGATCTATGGGTAAAAATTAATTTCATCTCTCATGAAGCTATAGTTCCTGTTTCAGTATCAACTAATTTTTCTTTGATCTTGTCATTACTAAGCCTCTAAAAGAACAAATAAGGTTTAGACCATCATACATTCTGGGGCTTACACCTGCATCTAACTGTGATATTGGCCTAGCCCAGCAACTCCATGTATCTCTCCACAACAAGCTACTAGCTCTAGACAGACAGACAGTGCATCTATCAAGTCTGGACCCCATTACACAAGAAATGTTACTGTTAACTATCATCCTTTTTGTTCCCAGGAATATCTGTGGCGCTGCAAATCTTTTTTCCTTAGTAATGTTTTCTGGTGATCCTTAAAATACCTTGTCCACAAGCACAAAAACCCCATATCGACAGGCTTTCTGAAGAGGTATCCTTCATTTCTGAGTACTGTCAATACTGCTATTTGTCCAAGCCTGGTAGTATTATTTTCACTCACTCAAAAATAGAGATTTAGCTTCTTATGGATGCATTTATACATTTTTTGAGTCAGAGCTGCACACAGTGAATAGAGATGTCGCGAACATAGAATTTTCTGTTCGTGAACGGCGAATTCGAATTTTCAAAAAATGTTCACAAACAGATGAATCTGGCGAACCGCCATAGACTTCAATGGGCAGGCGAATTTTAAAACCTACAAAGACTGTTTCTGTCCACAAAAGTGATGAAAGGTTGTTTCAAGGGTTCTAACACCTGGACAGGGGCATGGTAGAGGGGGATCAATGCCAAAAGTCTCACCAAAAATTACGGAGTTGACGCAATGTCGGATGTTAATCCCTAAAGGGCAGGAATCACATTATGCACAGCTCTGGGTGTCAGTGGGCTGTGGAGTGTCACAAACAGAGAAATGCAATAGTACTATCAGAATACAGTGAAATAATAATGCACTGGAGTGGTTCTGTGCCTGTAACTTAATCAGGCGACAGCAGTAGTGTGCACACAGCTCTGGGTGTCAGTGGGCTGTGGAGTGTCACACACAAAAAAACCCCACAGGAAACTGATGTGCTAGCCCTCAATAGGGCTGTTTGAAGTGCTTTCACAGCAAGTGAGGAACAAGAACACAGCCCTAGCTAATGCTTTCCCTACCTATCTGCAGCAAGTCTGTCCTTGCTCTCACTAACAGTCAGCAGCCAACAGATAATTAATCCAATATGGCCACCGCAACTGTTTTTGATAGGGGATGGGGAATCCAGGAAGGGGTGCTAGCTGATTGGCTGCCATGTGTCTGCTGACTGTGAAGTAAGGGGTCAAAGTTAAGCTCAAAGATGATGTATAGGGGGCAAATCGAACACGCCAAATGTTCACTATTTGCCGCGAATGCAAATAGCCGATGTTTGCAGAATATTGCCCGCCCGCCAGCGAACAGTTCGGGCCATCTCTAATAGTGAAGATAATGTAAAGTGTGACCTCATCTGTCCCTCCACTTCCCCAGCTGAAACTAGGATATTTCCTGTGGATAACTTCCCCGTGCCACTGTGGGGCCTATATCTTGTTGTTGATAACCTGGACTTATTGAAAGACTCTGAACTACAAGTATTTTTACCAAGCTCAGCTGGACTTAAAATAACCCTGATGTAGACTTGCTTCTGTAAGGCCTCATTCCCAATACAGGCTTGCATTTAAATTACCATATTTTTCAGACTATAAGATGCACATAGTTTTAGAGGGAAAAAATCATGCGCTGGAGTCATGCATGACTTGTGGCGCATGTGTCAGTGCACTGAGCAGAAAGTACGGAGGAGGCCAGAAAGTCCTCCGGAACCAAGACCCGGAGATGTATCGTGGTGGCAGGCAGCTACAGGGCAAGAGAATTGCATTTACAGCAGCTGAGCGAGGGGTGGAGGAGTGTGACGGCAGGATGTGTAAGTGCTTTCCTGCACACTCTGCACCTATTTTTGCCGTATCTTCTGAATATAAAATGCAACAACTTGGGAAAGAAAAAGTGTGTCTAATATTCTGAAAAATACGGTACTTTCCATTTTTTTTGTATTGCTCTGTGGGATAAAAAAATGGCAGCCTGCTACATTGTTTTTGAATGGCCCATGCATTTGCATGTGAATATCACATAATAATCACTCTGCATGTGAAATGCCAACTCTTTAATACATTTTACAAATAAAGCAGCCCAAAATATGTTCTTTGCATGCATGGTGGGGTATGTCTTCCCCTCCCCCATACAAAAAAAAAACTGTGGTAAAAATGTCTTTTTTTTCCTATTTATAAACCCCCTAAAGAAAGAGGTGTGTATTTTCTTTCACCATGGGCAACTTTACTATTTTCAGCATATGATGATAAACCTGAAAAATGAGGTGCAAGTAATATTGTTTATGTTTTTAAGAATTTGGTAGTTACAACCTATGAAAAAATCTTCTGGAACCTTAAAGGACAACTGTAGTGGAAGGTATGTGGAAACTACCATATTTATTTCCTTTTAAACAATACTAGTTTCCTGGCAGCCCTGCTGAATTATTTGGCTGCAGAAGTGACACCAGAAACAAGCATGCAGTTAATCTTGTCAGATCTGACAATAATGTCAGAAACACCTGATCTGCTGCATGCTGCTGCATGCTTGTTCAGGGTCTATGGTTAAATGTATTAGAGGCAGAGGACTAACAGCATAACCAGGCAACTGGTATTGCTTAAAAGGAAGTAAATATGGCAGCCTCCACATACCTCTCGCTACAGTTGTCCTTTAATAATCATTAAAAACTGGAATATTTAGTGTATAGCAAGCACATTTTACTCTGTATACTGTCATGTAAAAATTACAGCCATATTCTACATTTGTTAGCTTTGTCTGTGTGCCAAAATATAATGATATGCTGGAATGACATGCAGACAAGATACAAGTTGCATTGTTCGCTTGAGACATTCTTTCTTCCATGCTCATCACTGTTTCCACAATAGTCTATACAGGGACAGTGCTGCACGTTTTCCAGCTGTTGTAGATGCATGAATTTTGACACCTTGCTTGCCCTTCCCCCTTGCCAAACTCGTTCACACCACACCACCATTTGTCAGGAACCTAATCCCAGGGAACTCTTTCACCTGCTGTGACCAACGTGTTCTGTCCACCAAACATTTAAATTGCTCTCTGTATTTTTACAATGCATAAAGAAATGTTACTGTATGTGATACTCATTATTTGCAGAAGTTTTTTTAAGGATCACATTTCAGGAGTCATTTGCTTCAGCAGGCCGTGTGTATAGATTCACCTTCCAAACTTATGTTTCGTCAGTCAGTAACATCTTGTATGGTACAAAAGATGCAACACAAGGGCAGTTTTTGCTTTTGCATAGAGTAGAAGTAGCTACATTGTAGGGTTATTATTGCTTTTTCTGACCCCTTTTAGAAGAATTAACCGTACTTCCAGGCATGCATTGCAGACAGAAATAACAGACAGAAATACAAATTAAATTATTCTGCATAGCTTGGACTTTTTACAAAATGTCAGATTTTGTTGATATCTCTTTCTGGCAACGGTCAAGGCTCATAATAGAGTCACATTACTGCCAGTTTTACGGGGAGAGGAAATTAGGTGAATCCTCCCCAGTGAGAATACTGACAGCTGTAACAACTGAGCAAGGCTTACAACTCTTCCCACCTGCTACACACACACACACGCACGCACGCGCGCACACACATGCACACACACACACACATATACATATATACACAAACACACACACTTATTCACACACAAACACATACATACACGCATGCACACACATATATACACACACACACACACACACACACACACACATACACGAACACACACACTTATTCACACACACACACACACACACACACACACATATACACGAACACACACACTTATTCACACACAAACACATACATACACACACACACACACACACATATATATATATATATATATATATATATATATATATATACACATATATATACACACACACACACAAACACACATACACACACACAAGATACAAGATACAAGATACAAGATGGATTTATTCGCCAAGTGTGGGGGTACCGTACTCGGAATTGCTTGTGGTATACATGGCAAAGGCAAAATACACGTCAACAGTTATCTATCTTACACACACACACACACTCACACACACACACACATACACGAACACACACACTTATTCACACACAAACACATACATACACACATGCACACACATATATATACACATATATATACACACACACACACACACAAACACACATACACACACACACACACAAACACACACACACACACCTGGCTGGAGCTGGGCTTTAGTTAGTCTTTTATTGTAACTATGAATGTTCTATAATAATGTAGCTTATTAGTAAAAGTAAGGCCTCATTCACACTATACGTGCTGCTGTGCACATTTCAGCAGTGCGTATGGTATGTGATCAGCAAGAACATCAGAAGTGCATAGAGAACACTTCTGACGTTCAGACTATGTGTGCTGCAGCGTTGCACTACTACACGCATTTTTGGCAAAGCGCATCACTGAACACACGGCAACACAGATGGGTGCGCTTGTGTCCTGAACACACAGCCATACGCACATTGCCTAATGTGAACGAGGCCTAAGACTAAGACTAAGACTAAGGCCTCGATTCATAAAAGAGCCTGCGAGCGGGGAAAGTGGAGCGGGGAAACACCGCTGTCGGTATTTCCGCCTTCAGGGTGGTAATTCATAAAAATGTTTCCTGTTGTGACAGGCGTGCGGAGATACTCCGCTGTAGGCAGGCGTTAGGCTGTCGGGAGACATGCGGAAGCCGGAGAAGCAGGCGGAATCCCTCCCTGCGGTGTTCTCTCTGCAGCTGCTTGGGAGGTCTGTCCCATTCACTGCAACGGATTCCGCACGCTTCTCGCCACATCAGAGGTAGCGGTAATACCCGTCCGCATACCGCTACCTCTAATCTTTATGAATTGACATTTGTTACTTTTGCTGTGATAATCACCGCGCAAGGCGGTGATTGATCACTCTGCTCGTGGATGTCGGCTTTTCATGCGGAAAAAGCCTTTATGAATACATATTTTGCTGTGTGGTCGGTAAAGCGAGCGGCTTTCTGCATTTCCTCATGCGGAAATGCTTTATGAATCGAGGCCTAAGACTTTCACAGTGGCGCATTGCAGGAAAATGTAATCGCATTGCTAACACAATGCAATTCTATTGTAATGGTACATTCGTGCGTTTAACATGAAAATAAACAGAAAATAATTGTGTTTAATGATAAAGAAAAACTAAAACTAAGAATTTCAAAATTGGACTGTAAATAGTAGCTGCCTTCTTTCTTTCTTTCTTTCTTTCTTTCTTTCTTTCTTTCTTTCTTTCTTTCTTTCTTTCTTTCTTTCCTTTGATTGTTTATGAAAGGGGCACTACAGCGAAAAACTTAAAAACGTAACATTTAAAATATGTGCAAACATATACAAATAAGAAGTACATTTTTTCCAGAGTAAAATGAGCCATAAATTACTTTTCTCCTATGCTGCTGTCACTTACAGTAGGCAGTAGAAATCTGACAGAAGTGACAGATGTTGGACTAGTCCATCTCTTCATAGGGGATTCTCAGCAAGGTTATTCTTTATAAATATATTCCCGAAAAAGGATTTACAGTAAACAATGATGCTGGTCAGCTTCCCTACTCCCTACACAGTTTTTTGGAAGTTGGACAGAGCAACTGCCATTCACTAAGTGCTTTTGAAAATAAATATATCCCTGAGAATCCCCTATAAAGAGATGGACTAGTCCAAAACCTGTCACTTCTGTCAGAGTTTTACTACCTACTGTAAGTGACAGCAACATAGGAGAAGAGTAATTTATGGCTCATTTTACTCTGGAAAAAATGTACTTCTTATTTATATATGTTTGCACATATTTTAAGTTTTACAGGTTTTTTTTCGCTGTAGTGCCCCTTTAACAACAGTAAAGTTTCACTTTAATTGTCAGACACCTAGCTAGGAACTTGTCTTCTGTAATGTTGAATAGACAATGCCCAGCCAATTGGATACTTATTATGGCAGCTATAAATATAGTGTTCTCACTATCGACCATTTAACCAGTAAGCAAAGGGGCTTTGGACAAAATGATCCAGAATCCTGATGTTTAAGTGTAAAGATGACAATTTATATACTGCAATGTGGTGACCATAATTTTTAAACAGCAAACAGTGAATAATTAATAAAAAAAAAAAGAGAGAGGCAATATCATGGGACATACTGGTAATAGCAGTGGAAGACATTTCCACTTCCTGTTTTGTCATCATTTCAGTTGCAAAATTACCGTACTTTGAGAGCCTTGATTGCTTATAGCAACCCTGAACTGAAAATTAAAAGTCAAAATAAACATACACACGTCATATTTACCTCCCATGTAGTCTACCTATCAATCTCTTTCTCCTCTCCTTTGTTTTGTTTGTCCACTGTGACCAATGGAATTCCCCATCCTCCATTTTGAAAGTGGCCATTACCCCATAACAGCTTCCCAGTCAGCACACGGTTAAACTGTAATATTGCCCATTTGAGCCATAGGGAAATATGGGCATTACCTTGCACATCAGTTGTCCTTTCAGTTATATCTGACAGCAACTGATATATAACTGACAGCAACAGATATATTTCAGTTCTGTCAAAATCTTGGCAGAACTGGAAGGAATCGTCGTAAGAAGAAAATGGCGGGCTTCTGAAAGGAACTGACGGCAAGATAAGTATGTAATATTCATTTGCAGGTACATCTTGTGTGTATTTCAAATTATTTCAGATTCACTTTAAGCTGTAAAATGAGATATTTTCAGTTAAACAAGCAGGCCAAGCAAGTGGAACACCAAGGAAACATCCATTTGTAATATTTCATTTATCTTTGTACAATGCATGACTTATAATACAGTATGTGATGTTGCTCATTCTGTAAAGTGCTGTGATTCATGTTACGCCATTCATATTTTAATACTGAGCTACGTCACAAGTACTGAGTGCAGTCATGTGTATTCTGCAGATACTGTAACACATAGGTGTATAGTATATAAATGGCTGTAGCTGGAAGTGGTGCGTTTTTCAGTTTAGAAGCTGTTCTGAAAGCAGAGAACCTGCGGCTTGCCAAATGCTGCCAGGTACACAGTTCAGACTTGTAAGCGTAATTGTATCTTGAGCTTTTCATTTATTTATATGCACCATATGCCTGCTGTTTTTGGATACTTCTGAATGCAGTTTTGCCATTAAATAGAACATGCAGAACAATAAGGCCGTGATTATGTTGCACTCCATTCATCCCTTCTATTTACTGCTCTGATGAAAAGAGGAGGATCCTCAGGATGTCACAAGCATTGTGCTGGGAAGATCGACTTACTTATTTTTTTTTACAACTCCTATAGTATAACAGCATATAACAAAATCTTTCTTTACTATTTACTAATTTATGCTGTACTGTATAATCAGAAACAATTGAGAGGTCATTGGGGCCTTTTCTCTTGGTAACACAGACCTTTAGTGGCCAACTTGCTGGTTTATCACCAATAAAAATAATAATGCTTAGTGCACAACATTATTATGTCCCTCTGTCTCAGGCTACTCTCCTGAAGTCTGTTTGTCTTTGTGTGGTCAGAGACATCCACACTAGTGGCTTGCTGGAGGTCATTGTAAGGTTCTGGAAGTGCTCATCCAGTGCCTCTTTGCCCAAAGGAGCAAATGCTGGTCCTACTGATGGGCTAAGGACTTCCTATGGCCCTATCCAATTATCCTAGAGTAACTGCCTGTCTCCTGAAAACTGTGCTGAGAGACACAGCAGTCCTTTTGTCAAGGGCAGAAAGCACTTCTGGAGGAGTTGGACTACTTGTGCAACCTCTGTAGGGTCGAGGTATTACCTCAATCTACGAGAAGTGAAACTCAGAAAAGACAAAGAGGGTAAAATGTCAGTGGCCCACGCCTGTTAAATTATTTTTGTTTTGGTGGTTGTCTCATACTTGCCCGTCTAGTTCACCAGTTGCAACATCATTAACGCCAAAGCAGCTAGAACTGATTAACATGCCCCTCTACTACTCAGCTTATCAGATCAACAGCCCAGAAATGTCATTGACTTGATGTCATACGCTACCATTCGTCTACAAATATTAGGACAGTTTTAGCTATTAGGACTGACAATGAGTCCTATATTCTTTACTAGACCTCTTTCACATGGCCTCCTCCTCCCAGCTGCCAGACAGGAGCAACTGAATGGAGCCGAATAGAAGTGTTTCTGTCATCATTAGTTAGCACATGATGGTGTTGCATGGCTGCAAAATACTGCAACATTTTGTATCTGAGCATGGCTGCTCCACAGGGGGACAACACTCCATCGCCCATGCCACACACTAGCAATCACTAGTGAATGGGGACAGTTGACAGGTGGTGAATTCACCATCTTCAATCTCAAGTGTGAGAGAGGCCTTAAGGAAATTCTTTTTTTTTTTTCAAATATTCTTGATATCAGTAATGTAGATATTCCTTGCATTATCAGAATTTTAAATAGTTATTACCTTATGCCAGAATTTTACATACTTTCTCCCAAAAGAATGTTATCCTGCCAACTTTCTGCAGCTTGTTAACTTGCAGATATTGCCATTAAACGATGGTTGTTGTTATTTCTAGTTTACCATATCAAGGGCTGTATTTACAATAATGATTAAGGACTCCATAGTCTGAAACAAGTTGGATCCTGAGATGTGTTGGGATGTCTGTATGTTGGATCTGATCTTATAATAAAGAATTTGCAGTTTTCACAATGCAGTTCCTCTGTTTTCCAGTGGGGGTAATATTGTACTGCCTAATGTTATATGCACTAATGTTTTAGTTTAAGAACTGTATTTTTAATCTTACTAACCTTCCATTCAGTCATAAAACATTTGTAACAAAATCCTGTGGCAGCGCAACTGAGAAGGGTTTACACATTACTGCCCTGGGCATGTATCTTTTTTCTCCACTTTTCAGTCCCTAGGTGGCACTGATGAGCCTCTTGATTACCTTGCTGGCACAATCTTTGTTATTTATCCCTCTCAGCTATTAACACATATTATTATGTGCTGTTATTTTCACACTGTCCATGAAATTTGATGGGTGCAGCCATCCATGTGCTTTAAATAGAGAGTTAGGGCATATTTCTTCCAAGATAACACTAAATATAACCCTAGTCATATCCATACGCACCAAGAAGAGCCTCATTACAGAGATGGAGCCCATTCACTCCACCCTGAAGCCATGAGTCAAAATACCTGTCATTTTCACATGCAGGGTAAATGCAGTGATAACGTCTCCTTGGAGAACACCAGTCATTTCTCGCATTATTTATCAATGCTAAAATGTGAGTAGCAGTATTTTATCGTGAATATGGCAAGTGATTGATACACTTGTAATGAGCAGTGGGTGAAATCATCACCAAAGCGGATCGAATATTGGATTGACCAGTCATTATCATCATTATTTCTGTTTTAATCATGGGCAGTAGTGGTTAGTGATCTCACTTTGCAGCACTGGGTCCCTGGTTCGAATCCCAGCCAAGGAACTATCTGCATAGCCTTTGTATGTTCTCCCCATGTCTGTGTAGGTTTCCTCTGGGAACACTGGTTTCCTTCCTACAATACATACACTACACAATACATAACATAGACATATCACTATGGTAGGGATAAGATTGTGAGCCCCTCTGAGGGACAGTTAAGTGACAAAACAATATACCCGTACAACGCTGCTGAAGATGTCGGTGCTATATGAATACTAAATACCGTAATAATTGTTACTTTCATTTAAACTGCTAGATCCAATTATAGAGAAGCTTAGCTCCTGGGAGCAAATGTTTTCACTTTGAGCTTTTTACTTTTTATTCTTGCAGTACTTTTTATTGTCAAATAAAAGTAACAAAAGGTCCCTAGTTTGAAAGAATTTGGCTTAGTAACTAATCAATAAGTAAACATGGTGGCAGGTAGTGTTTCTTTAGTGTGTGTGTCAAACCCACTCGCTGTTTTATTCATGCAGCTATCAGATTCCCTTATTCGGTTTCTAGGATAAAGAACAAGAAAAATTAATTGGATAACAAGTAATAGACTAAATCTGTCAGCATTATTTTCTGGTGCTCAGCATCAGCAGCTTTAATGTTATTTTCACTGAATAGAACTGGCACCATTCAGAGAAACTCTATAGAGGGGTTGATTTATACTTTTTTCAGTGCATCAAAATGCCTAGCAAATTCCACCGCTGCACAGTTTAAGTATAAGCATAGAAAATATTATACCTGTGCTGTAAAATAAAGCATACAGTCATACAATCTGCTTAGGCAAACAGTCAATGAAAAAGCACTCGCAAAAAAGAATGGACAGGTCAAGAGATATGTCACATGTATTCATGTAAACCGGGCGCCGGGAAATTTGGGGGCAAGGTGAAGCCAAAAAAAGGCTCACCCTGCTATTGCAAATGTCTCTGTGTCATAGATTACTATTCCTTCTCCAGGCCACCACGGACTTGGGTAAGATGCAATCTGGCTGCCAGTTATTGCTGGCCGCTGATTTGCACTGTTTTTTTTTTCGTACTTTGGGCTCTGTCTTTTGCCAATGCCCAAATTTCCCTCTGTGTACCACTATAGCTGTAATTCCCATTACAGTCTATAGCAGCGCCCAAATGTTTGGTGCCCTGTTTGCCTGTCTCAATGGTGCATCCCCTCTGCACCAGAAATACCTAAGGCCCTGTACACACTGCTGCGCTGTGTTTTTTAATCGCAAAGTGTTCATGAAAATAGAAAAATCGCATCGCCCCAGTGTATACAGGTCTTCATGATTTTCATGATTTTTCAAAAGATCTTGTGATTAAAAAATGCATGCGATTATAAAAGCGCAGCCGTGTGTACAGGCCCTAACAATGATGTAGTCAAATGACTTGCACTGCTGCTCTATGTAACCATTTCCTCTTTTGGCGGAGCAACCCTGCTGTATGAATGTGGTGAGTCACTGAGCTGCAACCCCTCTTAAAGGATACCACAACCGAAGGGTTGTGGTAAAATTGATTGCATCACTGGGTTGGTAGTAAGCAGCACATACCTCCTGTCCCTCCAGCCCCCCTCCGTCTTGTGCCGTTCTCACGCTATCCCTCCCGGTGTTGTGCGACTTGCTTGAACTTTGCCCCGGACATACTGCACCCTGTGCGCACAGTATGTCCTTCCCTTCACTTCTGGCCGGCGCATAATGCGAGGCTCAGAAGCACGCTGTCCCCTCTGTGCTGCGTGTGCGCTCCATTACACTGAGCGTCATGTGTATTGAATTGAAAATAAATATATAAATTGTATGGTGTGCGAGGCTATCTTTAATGTGACATTCCATATACTGTATAGTAAACTGTCACAAATAAATCCACACATGTGACACCCTCCCCTTAGACACACTTCCTTTAAAATTGACCTGAACTCAGAACTTCCTCACTGCTCTAAAAGATATGCAGCAGCATAATAACCTTTAAACAATAAAACATTTCATGTAACAGCTGATAAGAAGGTAGAAAAAAACAAAGTTTTGTAAAAGTAATAACTTTTAAGTTCCTACTTAAAGAGAGTCTGAAGCCAAAATAATTTTCTATTTTTAATGTCCACATATGTTAAGCATTAACACCAGAGCTGATTCATCACAACAGTACGGCAGAATGAGGTTTTATCACCCCGAAATCCCCTCATTTCCCCCCTCATTTCCTGGAGGAGGCAGAGCTTTGTGCTGTAGCTCTGCCTCCAGTCTCATCAAGTCAGTGAAAGAAGATTGAGAGGGGCGGGGAGAGGCAGCAATCTGCGGAGATTGACATGACTAGAGGCAGAGCTAAAGTGCAAAGCTCTGCCACCCCCATGCAGCCAAATCCCCGACCTGGAAAGTTGTGGAATTTTGCCGCAGGGATTTTGAGGTGATAAAACTTTGTTCTGCTGTGCTGTTGTGGCGAATCAGCTCTGATGTTAATGCTTAACATATGTGGAATTAAAAATAGAAAATTAATTTGGCTTCAGACTTTAATTTATTTGGCTGAAACGGTACAGAAACTTTTTTTTTGCTACTTACAGCTCATACAAATCCTAAATCTATCTACCTATCTGCAGGCATGGGCGCAAATTCGGCTTCGGGTGAGTCCGGATAGTTCTATCCGGATCTCACCCAGTAATGCTGTGCGGTGTGGGCGGGGAGGTCAAGCTTACCTATCTGACGTCTTCTTCGGTCGTCCCTCGGCG